>NW_027519813.1:30000-37658 GCF_043159265.1 Tasmannia lanceolata | reverse complement strand
GAAAGAGAAAGAAAAGTGGATTAAACCTCAGCGAAACTCGGGCTCAGCATAGAATTAATAGAGGGAGAACAGAAATAGAAATGTGGGTCTAGGACAGGCTGTTCAAGAGCATACAAGATAGTAAATGAAATACTGACTGGGATTAGAAATAATGGATAGTTAGAAATAATTGTATTACTTATTATTACTCTATTGATTGCAGCGAAATCTTTCATAATTGGATTTCGAGTTATCAGTTAGCAACTTCTATTTATTTTTCCTTCTTTTCGTATTCTTCGATTCAGATCGAAAATAGAAGAGTGGAGGGAATCCAAAATCCAAAGGAGGTTCATGGCCAAGGGTAAAGATGTCAGAATAAGAGTTATTTTGGAATGTACCAGTTGTGTCCGAAATGATTTAAATAAGGAATCGCGGGGCATTTCCAGATATATTACTCAAAAGAATCGACACAATACGCCTAGTCGATTGGACTTGAGAAAATTCTGTCCTTATTGTTACAAGCATACGATTCATGGGGAGATAAAGAAATAGATCGAACAGAATAGAATGTCTGTTCCACCCTTCCAAGGAACAGGACAAAATTACATATAGATAGATATATAAAATATAAACAAATCAAGTACTATTACTATTTCGGTCGGATCCGAAACCGAAATGAATGAAGAAATAAGATTTTAGAGATAAGGAATAAATCATGGATAAATCCAAGCGACCCTTTCGTAAATCCAAGCGATCTTTTCGTAGGCGTTTGCCCCCAATTGGATCGGGGGATCGAATTGATTATAGAAATATGAGTTTAATTAGTCGATTTATTAGTGAACAAGGAAAAATATTATCTAGACGAGTGAATAGATTGACCTTGAAACAACAACGATTAATTACTATTGCTATAAAACAAGCTCGTATTTTATCTTCGTTACCTTTTCTTAATAATGAGAAACAATTTGAAAGAACCGAGTCGACCCCTAGAACTGCTGGTCCTAAAACCAGAAATAAATAGGCCTACTTCTCAATTGAATCAAAACTCTAATTGGAATTCAAACTCAGATTGAGGTTTTGTTCGAAAAAGCCGAGATACTTGATTGTCGCGTCGTAAGAAAAAAAAAAAAAGAATGAATGGGGAAGAAAAAATATTTTTTTTTATTGAAAAGTGTTCGTTCATTTCTAATATTTATCATATTCATTTCTACTCTACCTTCCCGGAGTTCATTCTCCGGGGAACTCCGTTTAAATCATTTCGGTGAATTCGTTCCAGTCGCCTTATTTGATAATCTCATTTGAAATCATGTAAATGCAATTCCTATTTGATATAGCTATTTGTGCAAGTATTTTACGATTAAGAAGCAACTGCCTCTTGTACAGATCGTGCATTAATCGACTATAACTATAGGATACCCCATTTTCACGAGTTACTGCATTTATCCGAGTGATCCACAAACGACGAAAATCTCTCTTTTGCCTGCATCTATCCCGATGACTGGAAACCAAAGCTCTCATTTTCTGTTGAGTAGTAGTTCGAGTAAGTCTTGAATGAGCCCCTCGAAAGGTTGATGCAAATAAACGAATTTTTGTTCGACGTCTCCGAGCTATATATCCCCGCCTAACTCTGGTCATTGAATCAAATGAAACCTTGATGAATAACTAATTGATTTCTTTTCTTTCAGTCATTCTTTTCCCCTCCCCTAGTTTATTAGTAACAAAACGGATTCTTCCGATGTATAAAATAAAAATTCCAATGGCTTTTGCTACTATGACCTTCCCAACCACGATTTTTGATTTCTTCCAGGCATTTCACCTCGGAATAAGAAATTGTACCGATATTAGATATAAAATATCTAGTAAATAGGTAGTAATAAATAGAGAAAAATGGAGAAATAAATAAATAGTGGCTTCCATCGTTTCTATGATTACTTCTTAAACG
The DNA here is from genome assembly GCF_043159265.1 of Tasmannia lanceolata. NCBI lineage: Eukaryota > Viridiplantae > Streptophyta > Magnoliopsida > Canellales > Winteraceae > Tasmannia > Tasmannia lanceolata. The sequence goes on along the minus strand of NW_027519813.1, from coordinate 35,737 downwards.
GTGAGGTCCTCTCTATACACCGGAGCTCCTTCCCCCATTTAATCAATGTTATTAGTAACTTGTACAGTTCACACTCTTTGGCTCTACCCATAAAATTATCCAGTATATAGGTCTTTTCACAATGAGATCCATCCATACAGTGACGGCATTTAATTATGAAGGTTGGCTAGGTAGCTAACCCTGTTAGTCCGTTCTTGCAAGAGTAGAAGCATAATCTTTCTGCTTTTAAAATACTATTTTCCCCGCTTAATGGATAACCATTTGCTACCAATGGGGAATTGATTTTCATCTCAAATCGAGGTGATTGGATTTGCACCAATGGAAACCATAAATTCCATACACAATAGAGGTATATGATAGATCTTTATTTTGAGATAGTGAATGGAATGGAGTTCTTCCATTCTATCCTACTCATTGGTACTGGTCATTGATACTGGAAAAATCGTCTCATTTGTTCCAGATCATGATCTGAACGAGTCGCACATACACCCTAGTACATGTTCCTCGACGCTGAGGACATCCTCGAAGGGCAGGGGATTTCGTGACATTTTTGATTGGCTGTCTTGTGTTTCTAATAAGTTGTTTAATAGTTGGCATGCTGAATCGTATACAGAATGGGCTGGTTTAGATCGATCCTAACCGGATGATTATGAATTACTTCCATTTCATATAATATTTTACCAGGTTAAGAAGATAAAATATCAAATCACGGCTCATTCGAATTATGGTTCGAAATGGAATCAAGAATTTATGTGAAATCCCCGGTATTTTCGACCGCGACAACATCAACAATGCCATGGGCTTGGGCTTCTGTTGCTGACATAAAAACATCCCTTTCCATGTCTTCGGATATAACCCATAAAGGCTTGCCGGTTCTTTGTACATAAACCCTTGTGAGGGTTTCGCGGAGTTTCAGTAGTTCTTCCGCTTCCAGGATAAATTCTCCTGTGGGTGCCTCATAAAAAGAACTAGCAGGTTGGTGGATCATAACCCTGATGATATAACATAATGAACGGTTCCTCTATCTCGCACGATCGGTCGAAGGGAAGGGATAAAGAATAACAAGAATAAAAAGATAGAATTAGAATTGAACAACCGTACAGGCATCTTTTATGCATTGCATACGGCTCCGCAATGGAATTTCCTTTTCCCTTCCATCGAAGAAAGAGACAAATAGAATCCATCAGACCCAGATCGTTGAATGATCCATTTACCATCTTTCCTTTCGGAGGAGTCAAAAAATACTATGATGGTTCCGTTGCTTTATATATTTATCTCGTCTGTGATTCAGCAATCCCAAAGTTTCTTTATGATCCGATCAAATAAGGAAAAAATGATCTTTTTTTTTTTTCATTTTCGTACTCTTTCATAACATAAATATCGGAAAGAGGCTTCTGGTGTGAAAGCAAAAAAAAGGTTTGTGACGCTGAAATGGACCCCCGATACATAAGATCAAATCGTAAATAACCTTTGTTTCATACTACTATCTCGATATATAATCTCATGTTATGTTATGAAAAAAAAATAATAGTTTGCTCATATCGAACTCGAAGTGCCATGCTATTATTACTTATTATTCATATTCCATATGGCGAAGGCATAGTCTTCTTTTTTTTTTCTCAAATAAAAAAAAACTCATTGGCGCCAAGCGTGAGGGAATGCTAGACGTTTGGTAATTTCTCCTCCGACTAGGAGAAAAGATCCCATTGAAGCGGCTAATCCCATGCATATTGTATGTATGTCTGGTGGCACAAATTGCATAGTATCATAAATAGCTATTCCTGGTATTACCCATCCGCCGGGAGAGTTTATAAACAAATACAGATCCCTGGTATCATCCTCTATACTGAGATATACCATGAGACCAACAAGTTGATTCGAGATCTCGCTATCAACCTCTTGTCCTAAAAAAAGTAATCTTTCTCGATGAAGTCGGTTGATTAGGACAAAATTGTATCCCTTAGGAACCGCACACGCACCTTTGGATGCATACGGTTCAAAAAATCAAAATTGCGAAAAAAAAAAAAGAATTCATTGAACTTATCGAACTAACCCCTCATTGATGTATTCTTTCATCGAGATCCAAATCACGATGTAATTTTCTTGTTCCTAAATGGGCCTCTTCAATTCTTTTAGGTTTATGCTCTACTCCGGGTAAAGATCTGCCCGAATTCTATTTGCACATATAGGACAAATGATCACAGTACCGCTTCTTTTTGTTCCGACTTCTTTTTTTTTTTCAATTCGTTTTCATGTTCATGCCTTCCGCCAAATATTCGACTAATCATATTATTCCATTAATTGGTAGTTTTAGAGGTATAAATAGGGATCATTTATGATACGAGTAGTAATCATACATAGATTACCAATTTGGTATTTTTTGAACGGAGCCTGGATACTTCATTTTATTGGTCCAAGCCAACCATAAATTCTTCTAATTGAGAATATTGATCCCCAACCAACAAATAAATTGATCTAATTGCATTGCACTTCACGCTCCGAATTGAATTATTGATGGTTTAATCAATCTTTCTTGGGTGAAACAGAGGATATCTCGATCGGGGGAGAGAACGGGGAAATCCCATATGACCCAATATGTCTGACAAGTCGCACTATACGTCAACCCAAACTGCATCTTCCTCTCCAGGACTCCGAAAAGGTACTTTTGGAACACCAATAGGCATAAAATGAAAGAAAAATTAAGTACTCTATTTCACTTTGATGTGGAAACGTAACAATGGGTTTATTGTCTTCATAATATTGTCGTTTATCGTATTTTATCCATAGATTGGAAGGTTCATGGAGAAGACGGGTTGAATAAAGGAAAATTCGTACAAATGGATCGTTCGAAGGATGAACAAGTATCTATGCATTCGCTCACAAAAATAGGATCAATCCCCCCATTGCGTATTGGTACTTATCGAGTATAGAATAGATCTGCTTCTCTTTGTTCCTACGAACAGAATTGTTAAATTATTACCAATGGAACGGAATAAATATTAACTCTTGCTTTGAGATAATCCACTGAAAAGGCGAGGTCCATAGCATCAATCAGTCTTTTCCAATGTGATAAAGTTACATAGTGTCTATTTTTTCTTTGATAAAATAAGGGGTATTTCCATGGGTTTGCCTTGGTATCGTGTTCATACCGTCGTATTGAATGATCCCGGTCGGTTACTTTCTGTCCATATAATGCATACAGCTCTAGTTTCTGGTTGGGCCGGTTCGATGGCTCTATACGAATTAGCCGTTTTTGATCCCTCTGATCCCGTCCTTGATCCAATGTGGAGACAAGGTATGTTCGTTATACCCTTCATGACTCGTTTAGGGATAACCAATTCATGGGGTGGTTGGAGTATCACAGGAGGAACTATAACGAATCCGGGTATTTGGAGTTACGAAGGTGTGGCTGGGGCACATATTGTGTTTTCTGGCTTGTGCTTCTTAGCAGCCATCTGGCATTGGGTGTATTGGGACCTAGAAATATTCTGTGATGAACGTACGGGAAAACCCTCTTTGGATTTGCCCAAGATCTTTGGAATTCATTTATTTCTCTCAGGGGTGGCTTGCTTTGGGTTTGGCGCATTTCATGTAACAGGCTTGTATGGTCCTGGAATATGGGTGTCCGATCCTTATGGTCTAACCGGAAAAGTACAATCTGTAAATCCAGCGTGGGGCGCAGAAGGTTTTGATCCTTTTGTTCCGGGAGGAATAGCCTCTCATCATATTGCAGCGGGGACATTGGGGATATTGGCGGGACTATTCCATCTTAGTGTCCGCCCGCCCCAACGTTTATACAAAGGATTACGTATGGGCAATATTGAAACTGTACTTTCTAGTAGTATCGCTGCTGTCTTTTTTGCAGCTTTCGTCGTTGCTGGAACTATGTGGTATGGTTCAGCAACTACTCCCATAGAATTATTTGGTCCCACTCGTTATCAGTGGGATCAGGGATACTTCCAGCAAGAAATATATCGAAGAGTTGGAGCCGGGCTAGCCGAAAATCTGAGTTTATCGGAAGCTTGGTCTAAAATTCCCGAAAAATTAGCTTTTTATGATTACATCGGTAATAATCCGGCGAAGGGGGGATTATTCAGAGCAGGCTCAATGGACAATGGGGATGGAATAGCTGTTGGATGGTTAGGACACCCCATCTTTAGAGATAAAGAGGGGCATGAGCTTTTTGTACGTCGTATGCCTACTTTTTTTGAAACATTTCCGGTGGTTTTGGTAGACGGAGACGGAATTGTGAGAGCGGATGTTCCTTTTAGAAGGGCAGAATCGAAGTATAGTGTCGAACAAGTAGGTGTAACTGTTGAGTTCTATGGTGGCGAACTCAATGGGGTCAGTTATGGCGATCCTGCTACTGTGAAAAAATATGCTAGACGTGCCCAATTGGGTGAAATTTTTGAATTAGATCGTGCTACTTTGAAATCCGATGGTGTTTTTCGTAGCAGTCCAAGGGGTTGGTTTACTTTTGGACATGCTACGTTTGCTTTGCTCTTCTTTTTCGGACACATTTGGCATGGGGCTAGAACCTTGTTCAGAGATGTTTTTGCTGGTATTGACCCTGATTTGGATGCTCAAGTGGAATTTGGAACATTCCAAAAACTTGGAGATCCAACTACAAGGCGACAAGTAGTCTGATACAACATTACTCTAGCGTCTTTTGCCTCTATTTGATTTTTTTTTGATTTGACATAAGGTTAGGGTACCGTAGAAATCTTGATTTTAATCATCGCCTTTTCTTTGACTCTTGCCCTTTCTTTACTTTATCTGGGAAATGTTCCCAAATGCACAGGTGTGGAAGCTATAATTGTAAACCACGATCGAATCCATGGAAGCATTGGTTTATACATTCCTGTTAGTCTCGACTCTAGGGATAATTTTTTTCGCTATCTTTTTTCGAGAACCACCTAAGGTTCCGACAAAAAGGATGAAATGATTTTTTATTATCTCAATTGAAGTAATGAGCCTCCCAATACAATATGGGAGGTTCATTATTTCAACTAGTCCCCGTGCTCCTCGAATGGATCTCTTAGTTGTTGAGAGGGTTGCCCAAAAGCGGTATATAAGGCGTACCCAGTAAAGCTTACAAGTGAACCAGATATGGAGATGGCGACTAGGGTTGCTGTTTCCATTATTAGATAATTTCAAGACCACGACGGATCTACGCTACGAGAAGATCGTTTATTTACAACGGAATAGTATACAAAGTCAACAGATCTCAACCAATGCAATAGGATTTATGGCTACACAAACCATTGAGGGTAGTTCTAGATCTAGGCCAAGACGAACTATTACAGGGAATTTATTGAAACCATTGAATTCGGAATATGGTAAAGTAGCCCCTGGATGGGGAACTACTCCTTTGATGGGTGTCGCAATGGCTCTGTTTGCGATATTCCTATCTATTATTTTGGAGATTTATAATTCTTCCGTTTTACTGGATGGAATTTCAATGAGTTAGGTCCATAAGAACCATGAAGTCCTAGTTTTCAATCAAAAATGAATTACTTAGGGATCAGATTTCTAGGCTATTCCGGTAGTTCGACCGTGGAATTCCGTTGTTTCGGTATTTCCGGAATATGAGTGTGTGACTTGTTATAATTGATCCTATTGATAGTACAGAGAATGGGTCTGTCATCTCGATCGAGATGGTTCTGCCTCGTCAGATATTCATTCTAGTATCTGAAGCACGGAATATAATCAAGAAATATTTGAACTATGATTCATA
>NW_027519813.1:20000-27500 GCF_043159265.1 Tasmannia lanceolata | reverse complement strand
TTATTGACAGTACCCTTTTTGGAGAATGTTAATAAATTCCAAAATCCATTTCGTCGTCCAGTGGCTACAACAGTCTTTTTGATCGGTACCGCAGTAGCTCTTTGGTTAGGTATTGGAGCAACATTACCTATTGATAAATCTCTAACTTTAGGTCTTTTTCAAATTGATTGAACTGTGAAATACCATGACGTATGTATCTAGGGAATAGTCGCTTCAAAATGAATCCTCCCTAGATACATTTCTTAAATTTCATTATAGATCCATTATAGATCTATTTCGAATATACGGATCGGGTTGTGCTAAAGATTCAAAACCAATTTGATTCTTCTCTTTCTTTATTTGATTCTTCTCTTTCTTTATAATTCTTCATTTCTTTCTTTATTCTTTATAAAATATAAAATAAAAAGATGAAATAATTCCAATGGATTTAAAACTTATTCTTAGGTAAATCAATTGTGAAATGTTTCTGTAAAATGTCCAATATCCGTTTTACATCTTCTATGCGCAAATGTTCAATTCTCATAAGATCTTCTTGACTCTTACTCAAAAGGTCCAATAATGTATGTATATTGGACCTTTTGAGACAATTATAGGTTCTGGGAGGCAATTCTGATTGGTCAATAAAAATACATTCCAATGCAATTCCTTTTTTGTTTTTCTTTAGATTAGCCAATTTATCCTGAAAGGTAAAAAAAGGTACAGTACCCCTGTTTAGATTGTTTAGATTGTCCTCTAAATTTATGTCCTCTTCCTCCCCATGTAGAAAAGGAATAAATAAATCAATCAAATTACGGGAAGCTTCGTGAAGTGCTTCTTTAGGAGTTAAACTTCCATTCGTCCATATTTCTAGAAAAAGTATCTCTTGTTTCTCATTCCCATTCCCATAAGAATGAATACTATGATTCGCATTTCGAACAGGCATGGATACAGCCTCTATAGGATAACTTCCATCTTGATCGTTATTTGGGGTTTTCATACGATATCCGCGATCCCTCTCGATTTGTAATCCAATACACAAATCAATTGGTTCTGTCAGGCTAGCTATATGCTGTGTAGTATCAACCATTTTCACAGAAGGTGGCGAGATGATATCTTGAGCAGTTACGCATCTCGGACCCCTGACGAAAATAGATGCGTCGCAAGTTCCATACAGATTACTTCTCAATACAATTTCTTTCAAATTCATGAAAATTTCATGTACTGATTCTTCAATACCGACTATCGTAGAATATTCATGTGGTATCTTATCAGATTTTGCGCGTGTGATACATGTTCCTTCTATTTCTCCAAGTAAAGCCCTTCGCATAGCGATACCTATCATATCTGCTTGACCTTTCATAAGCGGGGACAGAATGAAACGTCCATAGGAAAGGCGCTTACTGTCTGTTCTTGATTCAACACACTTCCACTGTAGTGTCCGAGTGGATACTGCTACTTCCTCTCGAACCATACTAATATTATTGATCAGATCATTGAATCATTTATTTCTCTTGAAATCAGTTCAATTCTTATTTCTACACACGCCTTTTTTTAGGAGGTCTACATCCATTATGTGGCATAGGGGTTACGTCACGTACGAAACTTAATAGTATACCACTTCTGCGAATGGCTCGTAATGCTGCATCTCTTCCGAGACCAGGACCCTTTATCATGACTTCTGCTCGTTGCATACCCTGATCCACTACTGTACGAATAGCATTTCCTGCTGCGGTTTGAGCAGCAAATGGTGTCCCTCTTCTTGTGCCTCTGAATCCACAAGTACCAGCGGAGGACCAAGAAACCACCCGACCTCGCATATCCGTAACAGTTACAATGGTATTGTTGAAACTCGCTTGAACATGAATAACTCCTTTTGGTATTCTACGTCCATTCTTACGTGAACTAATACGCCCATTCCTACGCGAACCAATTCTTGGTATAGGTTTTGTCATATTTTAGCATCTCATAAATATGAGTCAGAGATATACGGATATATCCATTTCATGTCAAAACAGATCCTTTATTTGTACAACGGGTCCCTTACTTTAGAAAGGCCCTTTTTAGAAAGATTACCCTTGTCTCTGTTTATGTCTCGGATTGAAACAAATTACTATAATTCGTCCTCGCCTACGGATCAGTCGACATTTTTCGCAAATTTTACGAACAGAAGCCCTTATTTTCATATTTGTCATTCCTTAATTCCGAATCTACTCTTTTGAAGAAAATAAGTCTCTTGAAATTTTGAACCTCGAATTGTATCCCCATGGAAGAAATGTTTAAAAAGTCACCTAATCGTTCGAACCTTTGTTGCGAAGTCTATAAATTATACGTCCCTTGGTTGAATCATAACGACTTACTTCGATTTTGACTCTATCTCCTGGTAGTATCCGTATAAAACTACGTCGGATCCTCCCCGAAACATAACCTAGAATCAGATCTTCATTATCTAAACGAACCCGGAACATACCATTTGGAAGTGATTCAGTAATTAAACCTTCATGAATCAATTTTTGTTCTTTCATTTCAGGTAACCCCCTTGAAGTATCAACTAATGGAGGAGGAGTGATATTAGACAACCTGCCTTTTCTCTCTTTTTCACAAATCGAAAGTTACGGATCAAATTCGGATATTCAGAAGGATCACCATATATAACATAAAATTTCTCCTCCAATTCTTTTTAGTCGAGCTTCTCGATCTGTCATTATACCTCGAGAAGTAGAAAGAATTACAATACCTATTCCACCTAAAATCCTAGGAATTCGTTTATAGTTGGAATAGATTCGTAGACCGGGTCGGCTGATACACTTTAAAATATTTCTATATGTTCCTTTCTGATTCCTTCTATGTCGCAGGGTTAAAACCAAGAAATATTTCTTGTTTTCTCGATGTTTCCTAACATTTTCAATAAAACCTTCTCGTAGAAGTATTTTAATAATGTTTTCGGTTATATTAGTAGATGCTATTCGAGCTGTTCTTTTTTTATCCATGTCAGCATTTCTTATAGAAGTTATTATATCGGCAATAGTGTCCTTACTCATGACGAACTATAATTATTAGGGCTTCCCCATTTTGATATAATCAACATGTTCTGTTTTTTTTTTTTCTTGATTTTCATTTTCACTTTCAATTTTTTTTTTTATGAATTATTAAAGGTATATGCATAAGACACAATCTACTAATGGATTTGATCTACTTCAGATACCCTACTATATAATGGTCTCATCTACTAGTCTTTATAATACCTCAGGAGCTAATGAGACTATTTTAGTGAAATTCAACTGTCTCAATTCCCGAGCGATCGCGCCAAAAACTCGAGTTCCTTTTGGATTTCCTTCTTGATCAATGACAACCGCTGCATTGTCATCATATCGTATTATCATACCGTTGTCACGTTTGAGTTCTTTACATGTACGTACAATTACAGCTCTGATCACTTCTGATCTTTCGAGAGGCATATTGGGTACTGCTTCTTTGATTACAGCAACAATAACATCACCGATATGAGCATATCGGCGATTACTAGCTCCGATTATTCGAATACACATCAATTCTCGAGCCCCGCTGTTGTCCGCTACATTCAAATGGGTCTGAGGTTGAATCATATCATTTTTTTTTTTTTGAATCTCTTATTTCAATGCAAAGGGCGAAGGAAAAAAGAAAGAAATATTGTCTGTCCAGAAATAAATAAATCTGCAATTGTATTTTTCATCAAAAATACTCCTTTCTTTTGGTTTCACATCCCTATCCCACAATAACGAATTGAGTTCGTATAGGCATTTTGCACGCAGCTATTGAAATAGCTGCTCTGGCTACAGTTTCTGAGACTCCGCCCATTTCATAAAGTATTCGACCCGGTTTAACGACGGATACCCAATATTCGGGGGATCCCTTACCCGAACCCATACGTGTTTCTGTGGGTCTGACTGTAACGGGTTTGTCGGGAAATATACGTACCCAGATTTTTCCACCACGACGCGCATATCGTGTCATTGCTCGTCGCCCTGCTTCTATTTGTCTAGATGTGATCCAAGCGGGTTCAAGTGCCTGAAGAGCGTATCTACCGAAACAAATACGATTGCCTCGATAAGATATTCCCTTCATTCTTCCTCTATGTTGTTTACGGAATCTGGTTCTTTTGGGGTTATAGTTGATGGTTGTTTCTCAACCCCATCTCTACTGCAGAACCGGACATGAGAGTTTCGTCTCATCCAGCTCCTCGCGAATGAAACGATTCAATAATATTACAAATACACATGTATTTAATGAATAATACACTGAATCATGGGATTTCTTGATAGTTAATCCATCATGTAGGAATCTGTATATCTTGTATATACAGCAGCTAGACGTATCTTTCTATTTCGATTTATAATTTATAGGACGTATATTTCTATTTATGGATAATGAATGCCTTTCTTTTTATAACGAATCCTTCTTTTGGCCTTTACTGAATGGAATCGCCCAAAATTTTGCAATCCAATAAGGAAAGGTTCGCGGGCGAATATTGACTCTTTAAAATCTGCTTCATTCGTAGGGTCAACCCATGACCTTTCAGAATAAATAAAAGGGTTCTTGGTTGGTTTCGCCATCCCACCCAATGAATCATTAGGATTCGTTTTTAATAGAATCTTGTGCAGTCACAGGTTCCGTCGTTCCCATAGCTTCTCCATTAATGGTTAGGTCTGAACTCTACAGTGGAGCTCCCAATTTCATTTGTTCCCGAGTCAATCTCCTCAGTCTCTATTGACTCGAGGCTCTTTATTATTTTCATTTTTCCTATGAACCGGATTCATCTACTTATAAACGAATCCGTATTGATGCTTTATCACGCTGCCTTTTATGAGATGATTCATAGACCATACATATTGGAATCATATAGCATTGATTGATATTCTCCTCCTTTCTTTCTCTCACCCCTCCTTTTACCCATATCCCTCTATTTTCGCTTTACAAACCATAATCAGATTTTTTTTTCCTTTATGAAAAAAAAAAAAACGATTTCAGTTGCTACAACTATATGATCAACACATCATATAGTGACTGCTTTCTTGGATCTCGATAATACGAAGCAATGAGCTGGTTATTAGTTCTCTAGTTATTAGTTATGGGCTGGTCCATTGTTTTTTTTTTTTTTGAATCCAACTCTAAAGAAAAAACCAACGAGTCACACACTAAGCATAGCAATTCTACCAAATGATCAATCGAATTTTTATTCAACCCTATATAATTATAATTAATAATTAGAAATAATTAATAATTCTAATTAGAATTGTTCATTTTTGATTGAAGGGAAAAAGAATGAATGAAAGAGTTTGTCATTTTTTGTTCTATCGCAGTATAGAATGGGAAGGAAAGACCCATTATTGCTCATCTACAAATATCCAAATTTTGATGCCTAATACCCCATAGATAGTTCGAACTGTATAGGAACAATGATCAATTTTAGCTCGAATGGTTTGTAGGGGAACCCTACCTTCTCTGATCCATTCGACACGTGCAATTTCTTTTCCGTCGATACGCCCTGCAATTTGCACTTGAATTCCTTTTGTATCAGCTTGTTCAGTTAATTCAATAGCTTTTTTCATTGCCTTTCGAAACGAAACTCTATTCTTTAATTGTAGAGCTATATATTCTGCAAGAATATTAGGTTGTCCATAAGGTTTTGCAACTCTTGTGATAGCAATGTTAAGTCTCCGGTTCACAGAACGAAACCCTTTTTGTACATTGATCCGTAATTCTTCGATTCCTCGCGTTCGACCCTCTATTAACAAATTTGGGAATCCAATATAGATTATGACCTGAATTAGGTCGATTTTTTTTTTAATCTCTATATGTGCAATTCCTTCTGAACCAGATCTCATATTTTTTTGTACATAATTCTTGATACAATCCCGTATTTTTTCATCTTCCTGGAGACCCCTGGAATAACTTTTGGGTTGTGCGAACCAAAGGGAACGATGACTTTGGTTTGCACCAAGTCGGAAACCAAGTGGATTTATTTTTTTTCCCATATCATATTTATCCCGATCTCTTTCTCTCTCTATATATATCTATTTATCTCTATTCCAATTCGGAAACCGAAGGAGGCAGAAGTTTATCTCTCTCTCTCTTTCTCTAGGTATCTCTCTATTATAGTATCCTTAAATACACCTTTATTCTCTAAAAGAAAATCTTGTTCAGTTTTCGTTTTAGATTGATCTTTCAAAACGATATTTATATGACAGGTGGGTCTTTTTATCGGATAACTACGTCCTCGAGCCCGAGGTTTTAACTTTTTAATGATAGTACCCCCATTGACTTCGGCTTGACTAATGACTAAATCAGCTTCGTTGAAACCCTTATTGTGACTAGCATTTGCTGCTGCAGAATAAACCAATTTTAAAATGGGATAAGATGCTCGATAAGGCATAAGTTCTAGTAGCATAAGTGTTTCCTCATAGGAACGCCCACGAATCTGATCAATGACTCTTCGTGCTTTGTGAGCAGACATACATATATGTTGAGCTAAAGCTTGTACTTCTGTACTAGAGCTCTTCTTCTTCCTATGCTTTTTCATGCTCTCCTCTTCCACCTTCTCCACTTTGACATAAGGGTTACCTCCCACCAATGAATGACGAGCACCTATTTCACTTTATTAACGACGAGATCCATTATTGTTTCTCGCGTGTCCCTGGAAAGTCAGAGTCGGTGCGAATTCTCCCAATTTGTGACCCACCATACGATCTATTATATAAATGGGTAAATGTTCTTTTCCATTATGAATAGCAATTGTATGGCCTATCATTGTGGGTATAATGGTAGATGCTCGGGACCAAGTTACTATTATCTCTTTCTCCTCCCTCATGTTGAGCTTCTCAATTTTTCCCAATAAATGATTAGCTACAAAAGGATTTTTTTTTAGTGAACGCGTCACAGCTGATTACTCCTTTTTTTTTTATTTACTTATGAAATAAAACTATGAAATAAAGTTGATTTACTTCAACTTAAGAAAATATTATTGTTGGTTAGTTCATGATCGAATATCATACTTTCGTTCTGTATCAATCTGAAATTAATGTACGTTCCTAAAAATAAAAATGACTTTATTGGTATTGTATGTCCATGTATCTCAGTATGAAAGAAAGTAAGAAAGACTCAATAAGAAACACTCAATACAATAATAATTAATTGTATGGTAGAAATTGTATCCTTTAAAGGAGATTGACTCCTTTAGCTTTAGAGAGAGAGGAGGGGCGGATGTAGCCAAGTGGATCAAGGCAGTGGATTGTGAATCCACCATGCGCGGGTTCAATTCCCGTCGTTCGCCCACCGATTACTTATCCTATTCGATTTTCAATATTCCTATTTACTTTACTATTTACGGCGACGAAGAATATAAATATCACTATATTTATTCCTTTTTCTACTTCTTCTTCCAAGCGCAGGATAGCCCCAAGGGGTTGTGGGTTTTTTTCTACCAATTGGGGCCCTCCCTTCACCACCCCCATGGGGATGGTCTACAGGGTTCATAGCTACTCCTCT
>NW_027519813.1:15000-17500 GCF_043159265.1 Tasmannia lanceolata | reverse complement strand
ATCTTCCAAAAGGGAAAAAGATCTCTGAGAGTTGTTTCATGGATCCGAAAGAGAGTACTTGGGTTCTCCCAATAACTCAAAAGTGTATCATGCCTGAATCTAACTGGGGTTCGCGGTGGTGGAGGAACCGGATCGTAAAAAAGAGGGATTCTAGTTGTAAGATATCTAATGAAACCGTAGCTGAAATTGAGATCTCATTCAGAGAGAAAGATATAAAATATCTGGAGTTTCTTTTTGTATCCTATACGGATGATCCGATCCGCAAGGACCATGATCGGGAATTCTTTGATCGTCTTTCTCCGAGGAAGAAGCGAAACATAATCAACTTGAATTCGGGACAGCTATTCGAAATCTTAGTGAAACACTTGATTTGTTATCTCATGTCTGCTTTTCGTGAAAAAAGACCAATTGAAGTGGAGGGTTTCTTCAAACAACAAGGAGCTGAGGCAACTATTCAATCAAATGATATTGAGCATGTTTCCCATCTCTTCTCGAGAAACAAGTGGGGTATTTCTTTACAAAATTGTGCTCAATTTCATATGTGGCAATTCCGCCAAGATCTCTTCGTTAGTTGGGGGAAGAATCAGCACGAATCGGATTTTTTGAGGAAGGTATCGAGAGAGAATTTGATTTGGTTAGACAATGTGTGGTTGGTAAACAAGGATCGGTTTTTTAGCAAGGTACAGAATGTATCGTCAAATATTCAATATGATTCCACAAGATCTATTTTCGTTCAAGTAACGGATTCTAGCCAATTGAAAGGATCTTCTGATCAATCCAGAGATCATTTCGATTCCATTAGTAATGAGGATTCGGAATATCACACATTGATCAATCAAACAGAGATTCAGCAACTAAAAGAAAGATCGATTCTTTGGGATCCTTCCTTTCTTCAAACGGAACGAACAGAGATAGAATCAGATCGATTCCCGAAATGCCTTTCTGGATATTCCTCAATGTCCCGGCTATTCACGGAACGTGAGAAGCAGATGAATAATCATCTGCTTCCGGAAGAAATCGACGAATTTCTTGGGAATCCTACAAGATCAATTCGTTCTTTTTTCTCTGACAGAGGGTCAGAACTTAATCTGGGTTCGAATCCTACTGAGAGGTCCACTAGAGATCAGAAATTGTTGAAGAAACAACAAGATGTTTCTTTTGTCCGATCCAGGCGATCGGAAAATAAAGAAATGGTTGATATATTCAAGATAATTACGTATTTACAAAATACCGTCTCAATTCATCCTATTTCATTAGATCCGGGATGTGCTATGGTTCCGAAGGATGAACCGGATATGGACAGTTCCAATAAGATTTCATTCTTGAACAAAAATCCATTTTTTGATTTATTTCATCTATTCCATGACCGGAACAAAGGGGGATACACGTTACACCACGATTTTGAATCAGAAGAGAGATTTCAAGAAATGGCGGATCTATTCACTCTATCAATAACCGAGCCGGATCTGGTGTATCATAAGGGATTTGCCTTTTCTATTGATTCCTACGGATTGGATCAAAAAAAATTCTTGAATGAGGTATTCAACTCCAGGGATGAATCGAAAAAGAAATCTTTATTGGTTCTACCTCCTATTTTTTATGAAGAGAATGAATCTTTTTATCGAAGGATCAGAAAAAAATCGGTCCGGATCTCCTGCGGGAATGATTTGGAAGATCCAAAACCCAAAATAGTGGTATTTGCTAGCAACAACATAATGGAGGCGGTCAATCAATATAGATTGATCCGAAATTGGATTCAAATCCAATATAGCACCTATGGGTACATAAGAAATGTATCGAATCGATTCTTTTTAATGAATAGATCCGATCGCAACTTTGAATATGGAATTCAAAGGGATCAAATAGGAAATGATACTCTGAATCATCTAACTATAATCAAATATACGATCAACCCACATTTATCGAATTTGAAAAAGAGTCAGAAGAAATGGTTCGATCCTCTTATTTCTCGAACCGAGAGATCCATGAATCGGGATCCTGATGCATATAGATACAAATGGTCCAATGGGAGCAAGAACTTCCAGGAACATTTGGAACATTTCGTTTCTGAACAGAAGCACCGTTTTCAAGTAGTCTTCGATCGATTACGTATTAATCAATATTCGATTGATTGGTCCGAGGTTATCGACAAACAAGATTTGTCTAAGTCACTTCGTTTCTTTTTGTCCAAGTCACTTCTCTTTTTGTCCAAGTCACTTCTCTTTTTGTCTAAGTTACTTCCTTTTTTCTTTGCGAGTATCGGGAATATCCCCATTCATAGGTCCGAGATCCACATCTATGAATTGAAAGGTCCGAATGATCAACTCTGCAATCAGTTGTTAGAATCAATAGGTGTTCAAATCGTTCATTTGAATAAATTGAAACCCTTCTTATTGGATGATCATGATACTTCCCAAAGATCGAAATTCTTGATCAATGGAGGAACAATATCACCATTTTTGTTCAATAAGATACCAAAGTGGATGATTGACTCATTCCA
>NW_027519812.1:27500-35000 GCF_043159265.1 Tasmannia lanceolata | reverse complement strand
CTTAATAGTAGTATCTATTAGAAATAAATTCTCTAGCATTTGACTCCTTACTACCGAAGGGTTTAGTTGTACACGCGAAAGATAGCCCAGAAAGTAGAAAGAATAATTGTATAATTGATTTATATGGATACTCTCAGGTTGAGACCACAAGTAAAAATGACATTGCCATAAATTGACAAGGTGATATTTCCATTTCTTCATCAGAAAATGAGTCCCTTTTGAAGCCAGAATCGCTTTTCCTTGATATCTGACATAATGCATGAAAGGATCCTTGAACAACCATAGGGTCTTCTGAAAATCATTACGAAGCACTACTAAAAGATGTTCTATTTTTCCATAAAAATGTGTTCGCTCAAGAAGGGTTCCCGAAGATGTTGATCGTAAATGAGAGGATTGTTTACGGAGAAAAACGAATATGGATTCGCATTCATATACATGAGAATTATATAGGAACAAGAAGAATCTTTGATTCCTTTTTGAAAAAAGGAAATGGATTTCTTTGGAGTAATGAGACTATTCGAATTACGAGACTCGTAGAGAAAAAATCTCAACAAATGCAAAGAGGGAGCATCTTGTATCCAGCAGCGAAGGGTTTGAACCAAGATTTCCAGATGGATGGGGTGGGGTATTAGTATATCTGACACATGATTTAAATGTGAAAATTTGTCCTCTAAAAAGAGAAATATTGAATGAATAGATCGTATATGAGATTTTGCTATTTCTTTTTCTTCTAGGGAAGATACTAATCGTAGTGAGAATGGAATTTCCACAATGACTGCAAAAACCTCTGACATCATTTGAGAATCAAAATATTTGTTGTTCCCAACAAATAGATTTTGTTTAGAATCTTTAACCGAAAGAATCAAATGATTCTGTTGATGCATTCGAGTAATTAAACGTTTCACAATTAGTGAACTGAATTTATTGTCATAACCGAAAATTTCCATGGGTTTGTAAAGAATCGATCCATTTAAACCATGATCATGAGCAAGTGCATAGATATACTCCTGAAAGAGAAGCGGATATAGGAAGCATTGTTGTCGAGATCCGTCTATTTCTAAATATCCTTGTAATTCCTCCATTTGAAATGATACTTGAATCAAAAGCATAGAGATTTCTTGGGTTATCAAATAATACATAGTGCGATACGGTCAAAACAAGGTATCAAGGTATATAGTAATAAAAGAATCGATTAAGAAAAGAATGGATACCCCGGAGACAAGGAAGCCAATCAACAGATCCTCCATTTTTCCATCTAATTTTTTGTTTCGTTATAGTTACAAGAGATGACTGGAAATCCTTTATTTTTGCAAGCCGATCGCTCTTTTGACTTTGGAAAAATTCTCTTTATCAGTATACCGTTCTTCTACACATTCGTTTCCACTCCATAATCGAGAAAGAAAAGAATATTTAATAGTTAGGATTCATTAAAAAAAGGAATCGATAATCTACTCACAGGAGAACCCTTTCCCCCATCAGGCACTAATCTATTTTTAACATCTAATTAGATCGGGTAATCATTCGAATTAAGAACAAAAGCTCGTTACTTTTGGTTTCCCTATAATTGGAGCGATAGAGCCCTATCCATTTATTCACTCGATCCAATGGTGAATTGGTTTGGTCCCGTTCCAAGAATCAAAACAAGATTTTGTACCGATTCGGTAAGGATAAAGTATTATCAACAAAATTCTCCATTGATACGACATGCTATTTTTTCCATTCATTCCCTTTCAGGATCAGTCGTGGTCTTACAAACTATACCAATGGTATGGACGAATCCCTTGCTTCATCCAAATGTGTAAAAGATCATAGCCGCACTTAAAAGCCGAGTACTCTACCGTTGAGTTAGCAACCCGGAAAAATATGGTGTGTAGATACGATCGGAATAAAAATAAAACTCAAACCAAGAGATTGGGATTGGATTGCTCGACCCCGTCAAAACATTGAACTAGTAACAAACAAATCTAAAAGAAAATTTGATGATCAATTATGAACATCAAAATGAACAGATTAGATGAAAATACAACGAATTCCCGGATCAATATAGATGGATGCCAAAATTTATGGATCATCCATATTTTTATCAATATTTTTTTTTTTCATTTTTCATTAAGAAGATACTTCTTGTGTCGCAGCGAATCTGGCGAACTCACCATTTGAGTGAAATTGAAATAAAGTAAAGAAATAAAGAAACAAACTTATGAGGCTGGGATAAATGGATCTATTTATCCACGATCAAATTATATTTGATCGATACAACATTGTCAATATGAATTGAATGTTGGTTGAGAAAACAAATTCAATTAAAGAAAATAAGTACTTGTGTTGGATTGACACTACACAGATCAGAAATGAAGTGTGGATGGGGGAATAAATAAGAAAAAAAAAAAAGTAGGAAAAAAATCTCTAGTTTATTCAATAGAGGTACAATAAACAAGATTGACCCCTTGTTTGTTGGTGGAGTCCCAACGAAAACAATCCGATTGATGGTAATCCCATACCATCATTTTCTAGATCCGATTATTTCATCTATTCACTCGAGATTTTTTTTTCTATCTGTCTCATATCAATAAAAAAAGATTTTTTTTCGTTATCGTTATCTGATATGGGATTATAGAGGAGCAATAGTGAATAGGTATGAATAGAGTAAGAAAAATCGGAGTGGTGGAGAAAGAATTACACAAAGCTCGATAAGATACTGGGCACCCCCCTTTTTTGTTTATTTCATTTATTTCATTTCGTTTGATTAATTCGAAGTTCCTTAAAGACCTCTGCCTTCTTTGAAATATCATGAACAGTTCCTGTAGGTTGAGCGCCTTTTTCAAGGAAATATAGAATAGCAGGAACGTTTGAATAAGTTTGATTCTTTATCGGATCGTAAAAACCCACTTTACGAAGATCTCTTCCTTCTCTTTGGGATCGAACATCAATCGCAATGATTCGATAGATGACTCATTGGGATAGATATAGATGAACAATGCCCCCCCTAGAAACGTATAGGAGGTTTTCTCCTCATACGGCTCGAGAAAGAATGATTCGAGTTTGAATTTATGCTATGCATATCATATAGTGACAAATGTATCCATAAAATCATCAATTAGACTATAAGTTGAGTCGTTTTTTTTGTTCTTCCTTCCTTTCCTTTCCTGAAAAAAAAAAAGAAATATCATTCGTACTCATAACTCAAGTTGGGCAATTCTCAAAGAGCTTAAAGGGAAATCCTTGGACATTTGTTGAGCCGTCTCTAACCTCTTTTATTTGTCCCGCCTAGAATCTCTTTTTCTTCCTCATTCTGATCTAGTTCCAGTTGTTGAGACAATTGAAAATGGTGTTTCCTTGTTCCGGTATCCTTTATCTTTGCTTTGAATCATTGGGTTTAGACATTACTTCGGTGATCCTTAATCGTTTCAAAATGGTCGCAACATACCTTTTGTTATTTCTTTCTATTGAAAGAATCATACGAACGATTGATTCCCCTGTAATACACTTTTGATCAAAATAGTTTTACCAATTCCGGCAAATTTTACTTTGTTTTTTTTTATTCGAAACTTGTTGGAATTTGAACCTTTGGATTTCTATATCGAAGATATACTTACGAAGTTGTTCCAACTTATTGATTGGCACTAACCCTAGATCCTTCCCCTTGATAAATGAATCAATACTTTATACTCGAGCTACATCATGTACTATTTACAACCCCCAATTTTGGGGGGTCCTAGTAGAACAGAACAAACTATGTCGAGCCAAGAGCATCTTCATTGATATATAAAATGGTGGATGCAAGAATCCACAGCCGATCATGTCTTTCAAGTCGCACGTTGCTTTCTACCACATCGTTTCAAACGAAGTTTTACCATAACATTCCTCTAATTTTGAACCGGTATGGAATTGATTCAATATGGAATCCGGAATAGTCATTGGCTCAATCGGTACGCTCAATCGGTACACAGCAGTCCATACTTTTATATTTATATATATATAAATTATATATATAAATAGATATTTATATCTATATTTTGATTTTGATATATATTTTGATATCTATATTATAGATATTTTGATATATATATGGATGGATAGGTATTCATCTAGAGAAGGCCCCACAAGCAAAGACAAAGATTCAATCTTACCCCATATTCGACCGTATGAATGAAACACATTTCTAAAAAAGACGAATAAACGAATTACTTAACACTTCTTTACATCTACATCTTCAACAGATTGTTCGGGACAATCAATCATGAAGGATCCAACTCTTTCTCGAACAACTAAATTAAAGAAAGGTCTTTAATTAGATTCTCAATACTCAATACCGGAACAAAATAAGTCATTAGCCAAATAAGCTATTCCAATGACTCGGAAAAGTCGCAAATGAATCGATTATAGACTAGGTTCATCAATCTCGCGCTTCTTCAAGTATCTAAGGATTGATAAAGGAATCATGAAAAAAGGTTTCAAGAATTTCCTACTTCGACATCATAATTTCCTACTTCGACATCATTATCATTAATGGAAATAAGTTTTCCTGTAATGACTAAATTTGATCATCATAAGACATAAGAGAAATCCATGTTCCTTTTCCAATTGAATCATTAATGATTTAAAGCAGGTAGATGGATCGAGAAACAAATTCAATTTATTTGTTTTCATGGGGATGGGATGGATGGAAAAAAGCTCTCATGTAAGATAAGATTAAGGTTGTTATTCTTCCATCTGATTGATAAAACCAGAACCGTAGGAGTATGATCTTTCCGTATCCATCAGATACACAGAACAATTGTCAACGGGAGTAATCATAGATATTTAAGGTAAGGTATCAAAGATCTTTTTCACCGCAGCCGAAATACCGGTATCACTGAAATAGAACAAACAATAACAATACATGTAGGCATGGTTCATTTTATACAGATTTTGCTTTACTTTAGGTTTAGTAACCCTTCCATAAATTCTATCAAGTCAAAAGTAAAGTGAATGGAATATATGAATCTTCCTCCCAATCACTACATTGACTTCCAATTATTTATTGTAGCCAGATGCAAAAAAAAAAAAAGCAATTAGGCTCAAAGAAAAAAAATCTGTTCCATATTGCACTTTATTGTTTATTAATGAGATCCGGACGACACAGATATTGAAAAATTGATACCTTCCATTGCCGATTAACTCGAATTCTATGGGGATCATGAATCATACCCCAAGACAATCAAATAATAAAAGATCCTCTTGCGGTATGTTATATTATCTTGTATAGGTACAAAGCAAAATGGGTCCAGATCAATTCGTTGTTCTTAATTTTGATTTTACCCCACCCACACCCAGTCTTAAGAACTTTAATCCCAGTGATGTAATTAGTCCCAAGAACTCCCTCCTGTTTAGGATTCAGGATCCACATAGAATTAGTCATTTTGACTAACATGTTTAGTTTCGAAAAAATAGAGATCTTATCTTTCGCATTTCAACTTAGAATGCATCATGTGAGAATCAAAATATAATAGATGGGCATAAAGTTTCTATAAGTGACTAACTTACCCCAATATGAATATGAGTAGAGCGGGACGGGCATACACTGAACGGCCCATCCCATTTTTTTTTTAATTCAACTTTGATCTATGTTCCCATCCTACCTAATATCAAAAAGGTAAAAGATGTTTATTTCCATCCGCAATTTATACTCGATTCTTTTTCTTACAATTGGAAATCGAAAGGAATCTATGATTCATAGAAGAATCATTAGAACTCAGAAAGAAAAATTGGATCATATTGTATCCAACCTTATACCTTATACTCTTAAACAGAAGATTGTTAAAGAGAACAATCTTTGTTTTGATAGAAGCGGTCTGGGACGGAAGGATTCGAACCTCCGAGTAACGGGACCAAAACCCGCTGCCTTACCACTTGGCCACGCCCCATTTAGATTTCAATTCGACACTAATAAACACTAATATTGTTATTGGTTATTCGTCAATTCCAGCCCAAATATCTATGGAATAGGTTGTTGCTAGGATTCTATACGTGTAAATGTAGAATGAAAATGAATTCATTGATCATTCCATATAAGTCAATTAAGATATTGTATGAAAGTATGATTCCTTCTATTCTCATTTGAGAATTGAAGGATTTTTGATTGGGGGAAGTTCAAAGAAAAAGAAAGAAGGATTTTTTGTCTTCTCTTCTTTCTTAATTTTTCCCTTATATCAATAACTCAATAAAAATGAAATTATCTCCAAGAACGAAATATTTCTTATGCTTAATATCTTTAGTTTGATCTGTATCTGTCTTAATTCTGCCCTTCATTCGAGTAGCTTTTTCTTCGCCAAATTGCCCGAAGCTTATGCTTTTTTCAATCCAATCGTAGATTTTATGCCAGTCATACCTGTGCTCTTTTTTCTCTTAGCCCTTGTTTGGCAAGCTGCTGTAAGTTTTCGATGAGATCTTTAATACTGTCCTAGAAACATTCATATTCATGATTTATTCGATAAAATAAATTCAACTCTAACATAACAATTGATAAGATCAGATAAGTCTTACATTATGAACCCTCGATTCAAAGATTGAAATTCTTTTGCTTTTTGATAGCCGCGATGAATCTGGATCACCTAATTTCCGCATTATGCCCTTCCAGTTCCAGGGGTCAAAGACCCCATTATGGTACCCCATAATACCTAATTGGGGTATGACAAGATAATTTTGGTAACAAAGGAATTCCTGCAAATTCCTTTCTTTTCTAGAAACCACTTTTTCATTTCTTTTCTTGGTGTCAAGGATATGTGGTACAAAAATAGAGAATCTATTCCCTTATTTCCTTTGCAAAAAACAAAAAAAAAATGATCTTGGAGATTGTGCAATGCTTACTCTCAAACTCTTCGTTTACACAGTAGTGATATTCTTTGTTTCTCTCTTCATCTTCGGATTCCTATCTAATGATCCAGGACGTAATCCTGGACGTGAGGAATAAAAAAATCAGAGATTTTTCATTATTTCCTTGCTTGATTTCTGCATTTTCCTATGCTTTTCTCTATTCCAGACATTTAACTATGATAAAGGACTTGATATTTTTTCGAATTCGAAAGATAAATCTCAAGTGATCCGAGGGAACGGAGAAAGAGGGATTCGAACCCTCGGTACGAACAGCTCGTACAACGGATTAGCAATCCGTCGCTTTAGTCCACTCAGCCATCTCTCCCAATTACAAAAAGATAATTCATATGCGACGCCTGAAGTAAATATTGATCAAAGTCTTTCTTTATCTTTATTTATTTATTTTATACATTTATTTATACTTACTATATTATACTTACTATATATATACGAATTATCTTTATTTATTTATTTTATACATTTATTTATACTTACTATATTATACTTACTATATATATACGAATTTTATCCGCAATTCAATTTGGATAACGATTCGAAACAGATATCTCCAATAGAAAGAGTACGTCTTTGATTTCGTCCGAAGGGTTCTTTTATTCCCCCGGCCTGGCCAGTACAGTACCTAGC
>NW_027519812.1:12500-22500 GCF_043159265.1 Tasmannia lanceolata | reverse complement strand
TCATTTTGAAATTTCATTTATTCTTTATTATTATTTCAATTGAAGTTCCCAATCCAATAAAATACTTATTAATATGAGGTCCCGGGTCTCATGCCAATTGCGAAATACCTCGTTTGTTACAACGCTTCCTAAAAGTGAAAAAAAAAAAAGGGTTCCATTAAGGATGGAAAGGAAGAAAGCGAGTGGATCTACTAATTCCTCATCCTCAAATCAGCCTTTTCCCTGGGTGTGGGGTATTGTCTCAACGAATAAGTGGTTGTAGGAGTAAAGTGTTGATATAATTCGAAGAAGCAAGCGGCAAGTTCACGGCAATCAAATAAGAAAAAAATAAGTACGTATTTTTCACATTTATAGGATTAAACAAAAGGATTCGCAAATAAAAGCGCTAATGCCACGACCAGTCCGTAAATTGTTAAAGCTTCCATAAAAGCCAGACTAAGCAATAAAGTACCTCGTATTTTACCCTCTGCTTCTGGTTGTCTCGCAATACCTTCTACAGCTTGGCCCGCAGCAGTACCTTGACCAACTCCAGGTCCAATTGAAGCAAGCCCTACGGCCAATCCAGCAGCAATAACGGAAGCGGCAGAAATCAGTGGATTCATGGTAAGCTCCTCGCACCAAAATAAAGAAATGGTTAATGATACAATCACTGAATTATGACTTATTATTCCATCACTAAGATCCATCGGGTCGAAGTAACTAAGAACTCCAAATTGAAGTGATGATATTACTGAATCATCATAACTGCTTCAATATCTCGTTTTTAGTTCCTATCCATGGAGTCTTTGTAAAGTCATACGATTCTAGTTCTTCCATTTCTTTGTTCCGAACCACTCTTTCAATTCTTCGCTCTTTCTCTTCTATATCCTTAACTTCATCTGTTTATTCATTCAATCCACAGCCAAAGATGAAACGGAAGTCCTTCCGTTGGAATCCATCTAACTTCAGTGGGATGGGAAATAATATATATGGATAGTCCATATATAACTCGTGAATATCTAATATCACATATACATATGTTTCTTCCATAACGTAAACCATTCGTATCTTATATTGAATTGGATTATAGAATCATTCTTCGAAACATACACAGGGATTGAATTATAGCCATTACATATACCCAGCTCAACCTCCCTAACCTACCTTTTTCTGAATCTTATTTGTTTGTAAACTTTTCTCTTCCTTTTCTTTATCATTATTGCGCATTGATATAAACGGATGGATTCATCAGCCCGAACCATTCCATATCCATATCAAGATTTGATTGATCCAATTGCAGACAATTTTTGTCAACCATTGAATTGATAGAACATAGTTTTTTTGTTTAGGCATACGTCGGAAACAGATAACATAACAATTCTTTCTTATTCAAATTATGAATCGTAATACCGTAATCGTAATTGACTGATATAAATAGAATATCAATTGGAGAGGTATGACGTAAATGGACCAAACGGGAATCTTAGGAAAAAAGATCTTTTCGATCTCTTTCCTTTTTTTTTTTTTAATTCCCTAATATCGTACATCTTTATTGACCCTACTCTAAATCGTATCTACCATATTTGTAGATATCCATCATGTTCCCCAAGTAGATTATCTTGAGCCACCCATGAGTTGGGATAGTCTTGTTTTTTTTTTCAAAAAAAAAAAAACAAGACTATTTTGGAAGCTAGTCAATGATGACCCTCCATGGATTCACCTATATAAGCCGCGGCTAAAGTCGCAAAAATAAGAGCTTGAATCCCGCTTGTGAATAATCCAAGAAACATGACAGGTATAGGAACCACTAAAGGTACTAAAGAAACAAGAACAACAACTACTAATTCATCAGCCAATATATTCCCGAAAAGTCGAAAACTAAGTGATAAAGGTTTTGTGAAATCTTCTAGGATGTTAATTG
Organism: Tasmannia lanceolata; assembly: GCF_043159265.1. Taxonomy (NCBI): domain Eukaryota; kingdom Viridiplantae; phylum Streptophyta; class Magnoliopsida; order Canellales; family Winteraceae; genus Tasmannia; species Tasmannia lanceolata. The sequence continues at coordinate 20,600 of NW_027519812.1, read as the reverse complement.
GTAAAAGTATTGGAGTTGGTTGAATGTATTTACCGAAATAGCCCAATCCCTTTTTAGTAAGACCCGCATAGAAATATGCCACTGACGTGGGTAAAGCTAAAGCAACAGTAGTATTTATATCATTCGTGGGTGCAGCTAACTCCCCATGAGGTAACTGTATGATTTTCCGAGGTAAAAGAGCACCTGACCAGTTAGAAACAAAAATAAATAGGAACATAGTTCCAATAAAAGGAACCCAAGGACCATAATCTTCTCCAATCTGAGTTTTGCTCAAGTCTCGAATGAATTCAAGTACATATTCGAAGAAATTCTGACTGTTAGTTGGAATGGTTTGTGGGTTCCGAACAGCTATAGTGGCTGAACCTAATAAGATAGCAATTACGACCCAAGAAGTGATAAGTACTTGGGCATGGACTTGGAAACCCCCTATTTGCCAATAGAAATGTTGGCCTACTTCCACACCGGATAGATCGTATAACCCTTTGAGTGTGTTGATGGAACATGGTAGAACATTCATATTGCCCTCTGACAGAAATAGAACTTAAAAAAGAATTATTTTGATTCAACCCTCTCTTTCTCGACTCGACTACTTTAAATCGTATATTTAGGATACCAAGTAATCACATAATATCCCCAGTGATTTTGATCTCTTTTTTGAGATTCAGAAATAGTAACCGATTAAATCAATCTATGGGGTTCAAAAAGTCATTGGCTTATCTTATTATTAATCAACGATTTCTTATATAGCTAGAACGACCCTCACAAATTGCGGATACTAATTTGTTAAGAATCAATCGGATTGACGCTATAGCGTCATCGTTGGCTGGAATAGAAATATCTGCGAGATCCGGGTTACAATTTGTATCGATTAAGCAAATCGTCGGAATCCCTAAAGTGAGACATTCTCGAAGAGCCGTATATTCTTCTTGCTGATCAACGATGATTACAATATCGGGTAAGCCCGTCATATATTTGATCCCACCCAAATATGTTTGCAGGTGAGATAATTGTCTCTTCAACATTGCTGCATCTCTTTTCGGTAGACGGTTGAGTTTCCCCGCCTTTTGTTCCGCTTTCAAATCCCTAAACTTATGAAGTCTCGTTTCTGTAGTGGACCAATTCGTTGACATACCACCGAGCCATTTTTTATTAACATAATGACACCGAGCCTTTATTGCAGCTGATGCTACTGAATCAGCTGCTTTATTTTTGGTACCAACTATTAAGAAGTGTTTTCCCCTACTTGCTGCATCAAAAACTAAATCACAGGCTTCTGACAAAAAACGAGCAGTTCTAGTAAGATTTGTAATATGAATACCTTTACGCTTTGCAGAGATGTAAGGTGCCATTCTAGGATTCCATTTCCTAGTACCATGACCAAAATGAACTCCTGCTTCCATCATCTCTTCTAAATTAATGTTCCAATATCTTCTTGTCATTTTTCCCCACACTTTCTCTTTTTTTTTTTTTTAAGAGACGAGGTACCCTGAAATAAATAATTGTTCCGACGGAACCTTCTCCCGGAGATTGACCCTTGATACATGGTCCAAGTGATTAATTCCTTTCTATTCGTTATTATCTTTATTACCCAATAAAAAGACCGGACCATACCATATAATTAAAGTTAAAAGAAAAGAATCAATTTGCTCTTAGGAATCATGAAATCCCGTAAATTATTGTTCTGGTGTATTATGGAAATTATTTGGGATGTAAGAACCAAATAATTCTCTGTGGTGGAACAAAATATCTCTAATTTCCCCCTCGAATAGATTCTTCTTTTTGATTTCCAAGGGAATGTTGTTGTCTTGCCTTGAACGGTGCACTAATCCCTTGAATCCGGTACCAACAGGTATCATCCCCCCCAGAACAACGTTCTCTTTCAGGCCTTTCAACCAATCAATACGACCTCGTAGAGCGGCTTTTGCTAAAACTCGAGCAGTTTCTTGAAAACTTGCTTCGGATATGAAACTTTGAGTATTCAGAGATGCCCTGGTAATTCCCAATAAGATGGCTCGGTAACAGATCGCTTCTTCCAAAGCACGCCCTGTTCGTTCCGCTCGAAACAATCCTATTAGTTCTCCGGGTGAAAAAACATTAGACATTCCATCTTCTGAAACCAACACTTTTGATGTTATTTGACGTACAATAATCTCTATATGCCTATTATGGATTTGCACCCCCTGGGATCGATAAACCCTTTGGATCTTATTAACCAAAGAGATACGACTTTGCGCTATGGTTAGCTCAGCACCAATCAAGAATTCCCACGGAATTCCAAGAATTCTTTTTATATGTTCGTTCCAACCCTCAACCCTCTTTTCTAGGTTCATCGATATTGAATCAATCGAACGCACTTCTAACACTTGTTCCACTTTTGGAAGACCTTGCGTTATATCACCCGATCTCGATTTTTCATATATAAATGTAACTAATGTATCCCCTTCGTAAAGGATTTCTCCATAATGACCATGAACGGTTGCCCCTGGGGTGGCCAAATGAGGCTTAGCTGATCTTATGACTAAGGAGTCAACATGAACAATTAGAACTTGACCAGATTTTATCTGTGGTCCATATTTGGATATACATACATTTTCACAAATAAACTGTCCGAGGACAATTATTTTGGATGTCTTCTCACAATAATCGTGATGGAGAAAGCACCAAGTCAAATCGAATGGATGAAAAATGATGTTCCTGCATGGATAGGGATTATAAATTCTCCCATTTTCATCCATTAAATAATATTTAAGTACTTGTAAAGTCTGTTTTAAATTGTCAAGTAGCAAATATTTATTTAACAAGATCTGATTATGAGTTATTAAATAGTAAGGTGAATAAAAATTCGCAATTTTAGGTACAGTCCCTAAGGGACCCAACGAATTCCTAATCGGAATCATGGGATCCTCTTTAATTTGAATTGATTCTTTTGTCACATTGTGAGATTTAGAACCATTGAATGGACCAATTCGAGAACAATTGGATAATGACAAAATTAGAAAAGATTGGCATTCCTTATTTCTATTCAGCAACGTACGAATAGTTCCTTGATGTTGGGTAAGTGATTGAATCCTCCTCGCCTTGGAATAAAAAGGATTGATATTGGTGTGATCTGATCCATTATCTGGGATCAATCCCGAACCCGCCATATCATTCCTTTTTCCGATATACGAAATAGGGGACTTCACTAAGTCAATTCTTATGAAATCTCGAATCAGATCATTTGCCCTCACTTCAACAATGGAAGCCTGAACCTTTTCTATAGAACCATTTCGGTCTTGGTCCCAATTCAATACTAAACAAGTACGAACTAATTGAATACTTGTGTAATAAATTCCTCGAATTGGTTTGCCATTTCTATAAAGGATATAATTTTCAACTCGGAATTTCACATTATCCCTTTCTTGCAACAGATCCTGGGGAAAAAGCGTTGCTAAATTGATACCATCAGCTATTTCATATGTGACTACGGATCGAACCGAAACAAAATACTTTTTCTTGGTAGGTGTGATCCGTTGGACATAGATCCAATTTTGTAATTTTTTTGATTCCTTAGAATTTTTTTTTCCCGTTCCTGGTGGTATCAAGATGCCGCTGTGCCGGGAGATCTTATCTGTCTCTCCAGGAAAATGGATATCTCCAGAAAAGATTTTCAGTTCAATCCTTTTTTTTTTTCTCTCCACTCGGACTAATCCACCTACGCGGCTTCTTGTATTTAAAGTGATTCGTGTATCGACTCCAATGATACTATTGTTCTGTACCATTATGGACGAAGAGCCAGGTAAGATATGCACTTCTTCGGGAATGAAAAAAAAGCGATCTACTTTCATTTGGTATTTCGGACTAAATTCCTTTGCTCCTCGATACTCAATCAAATCCTCTTTTTTGACGATTGAATCCACTTCTACAGTCCCATACTTAGTAATTCCTGAACTGCTTCTTCTGTATCGGGGATCGTCGAAATAAGCAAGAATACTATTTCTACGTAAAATACCATTTATGGGTATTTCAATCGAGATACCAGAACGAGGCATTAGTTCTTTCTCTCGTTCTTGATCATATTGGAATGGGATGATGAATCTATTTCTTCGCCTTTTCGCCAATAAATCAGAATTCTCGTGGAGAATGGCAGGATATATGAAATTCCAACGACCATTGGATATGATTCGAGCAGGTCCTGAATAATCAAGAATCTTTCCCTCTTTTTTACCGGAAGGATCTGAACTAAACAATTTGTGTCTCACTCGATCATTAGTCACTGAGAGGTCAGAACTCTCTCTCTGTTCGACAGAAAGAGAATGAATGTTCATTTGATCTTGATCCTTGTGGAGCGAAAAAGGCACTATACTAGATCTGCACGGACCCCCCGATAATATCCATAAATGACTTGTTTTAGGTAAGAGATGAACATTACCATATGTATATTCAGGTGCATGGTACACATCGGTACTCCAGTGCATTTCTCCCTCTGAGTCAGAATAAATATGTTTTCGAACTCTCTCTTTAAAATTGAAAGTGGATGTTCCAGCGCGAATCTCGGCAATCACTTGTTCTGATTCTACATATTGATCATTTTGAACTAAAAGAAAACTTTTTGGTGGAATATTCACATTATGTAGAATATCCTGACTCTCAATAGTGACATACAGGTCTATATAACATAGAAAAGCAGGATGCCCATGACGTGTACGTGTGGGATGAACCAAATCCTCATTGAATTTTATTTTTCCATTAGAGGGGGCTCGTACATGTTCTGCAGTACCACCTGTGAATACTCCACCGGTATGAAAAGTTCTTAATGTTAGTTGAGTCCCTGGTTCCCCAATTGATTGACCCGCAATGATACCTACTGCTTCTCCCAATTCGACCAGGTCACCATGAGTGGGACTCCGACCATAACATAATCGACAGATCCAAGATGTACTCCTGCAAATAAAGGGGGTTCGAATATATATTGATTGTGCTCGAAAGGTTATGAATCGATTGACAAGCCCAACCCCAATATCTTGATTTCGAGCGGCAATGCATCGTAGACCCATATATATATCGTCTGCTAATACACGACCAATTAGTGTTTGGATCAACATTTTTTCCGTCATCCCATTTCGAGGACTCACGGAAATACCTCGGATAGTGCCACAATCTGTTCTACGTACAACAATGTGTTGAACTACTTCAACAAGTCGACGCGTGAGGTATCCAGCATCTGATGTTCGTACAGCAGTATCCACAACTCCTTTGCGAGCTCCGTAGCAAGAAATGAGATATTCCGTTAAAGAAAGTCCTTCGCGTAAATTGCTTTGAATGGGTAAATCAATCATTTGTCCTTGGGGATCCGACATTAATCCTCTCATACCGACTAATTGGTGTACCTGAGATGCATTTCCCCGAGCTCCCGAAAAGGACATTATATGGACTGGATTAGAAGGATCCGTCATCCTAAAATTAGGATGCATTTCTTGTCTCAAATATTCACTTGTAGCATACCATATCTCAATGGATTGACGTAATTTTTCTACCGCGTGTACATTCCCATAATGATGGTGCTTTTCCAAAATCAAACTTTGTTGTTCAGCATCTTGGACTAGCCATCCCTTAGAAGGTATTGTTAAAAGATCATCAATTCCTAATGAAATGGATGTAGCAGTGGCTTGCTGGAAACCCATAGTCTTTACTTGATCCAGTATGTGTGATGTATATGCCATTCCGAAGTGATCTATTAATCGACTAATAAGTCGTTTCATGGCAGTTCCATCTATCACTTTATTGTGAAAGACCAGATCGGCCCGTTCCGCCATAAGTACCTCCATATTCTGTTGAGTAGGATTCGACAATAGGTTTGAGTCAGTGATTCGAAGACTTCCTTTCCTCTATCTTGATTCACGTATCAATTCAGGAATTAGGATACCGGTTGAACCGTAGAGACCCGAATTCACAAGGTATCGTATCACATAATTACTTAGCTTAGGTACCTTATGAGTAGGCTCGGCAAAACCCCTGTATGGCTTCTTCTATTTCTCGATAAAAAGAAATATGACCAATGGTGGTTCGAATGTATATACAAAGGATTTCTTTTTTGACACTTCTTACTAGTAGATAGTGCCCATAAATCTCATGATAGGTACCCAAAGATTCATATTGAACTTCGATGGGCACTTCTCTTGGGGCAATGAAACGTTGATCTAGTCGCCACCGGAGCCACAAAGGACTATCTAAATTGATTCGTTTCTGCCGGTAAGCTCCAAGTGCATCATAGGAACTACAAAAATAGGGTTCTTTTTCTTTCGTATACTTATAGTTATTATTATACTCGTAAACTGTTTCATTTTGATAGTTTCTGTGATTCCATGGATTATACCTATTTGCACAAATACCTCGACGATTTCCGATGGTTAATACATAGAGTCCAATAAGCATATCTTGGGTTGGTATGGAAATGGGATCCCCAATAGCTGGAGACAAGAGATTCATATGAGAAAACATAAGTAAACGAGCCTCTGCTTGAGCTTCCAAAGATAAAGGTACATGAACAGCCATTTGATCCCCATCAAAGTCTGCATTGAATCCCTTACGAACTAATGGATGTAAACAAATAGCACGTTCCTCCGCTAAAATAGGTTGGAACGCCTGTATGCCTAATCTATGCAGGGTGGGTGCTCTATTCAGCAATATGGGGTGCCCTTGCATAACTTCTTGAAGTATTTCCCATACAATTGGTTCTTTTTCCCGAATTTTACTTTTTGCAATCCCTATGTTGGAAGCAATATGTTGTCTGATTAGACCACGAATTACAAATGTCTGGAAAAGTTCTATTGCTATTTCTCGAGGTAATCCACATCGATGTAATGAAAGCGAAGGGCCCACGACAATGACGGAACGCCCCGAATAATCGACCCGTTTACCAAGTAGAGTCTCACGAAATCTTCCCTCTTTGCCTTCAATTACATCTGAAAACGACTTGTAAACTTTATTATGACCATCCCTCATTGGTTGCCCGCGGATCCCATTATCAAGAAGTGTATCTACGGCTTCTTGTACCAATTTCTCCTGACACATTACTGATTCCCCTGGCGTAGATCTACTTGTTGTTAATGGATCGGTAAGAGTATTGTTCCGATAGATAACTCTTCGATAGAGTTCATTAATATCCGAACTCATTGGTTTACCCCCATCTATCTGAATGATTGGTCTCAACTCCGGAGGAAGAACTGGTAATAGGCACAAAACCATCCGTTCTGGTTCTACATTTGTTCGAACAAAATGCTTAGCTAATTCCATGCGTCTAACCAAAAAATCCTTTCTTCTTCCAACTTTTCTATCTTCCCATTCATTCCCAGTGTACCTTTCTTCCCCTAATTCCTTCCATTCCACCAATGAATGATCTGTAATAATTCGCAAATCTGGATCGGCTAATTGTTCTCTGATAGCACTTGCTCCAGTAGAGATTTCTCGATTTCGAAATGTATCGAAGCCTTGGGTAGTAAAAAAAAGTGGGATGCTATATTTCCGGGATTGTATTTCATATTCGAATGAACCTCGTAATCGTAAGAAAGTCGGTTTTTTAACTATGGGCCTAGCAAAAGAAAAATTGGGATAGGTTCCTATAGGATCCCCCCCTTAAAAACCGGACATGAAGGTTTCCTCTCATCCGGCTCAAGTAGTTACACCAAATAAATAATAAATAAAGGGGGTCTCACTTTCAAATTTTGTTCTAGAAACCCCCATAAAAATCTACTCCTTACTCAAGTTCCCAGTGAGAACCAACCTATATTTCATTGATTCATTTTTACTTTATATTTTATTTTCGGAATTACTTATTCATTATTCAATTACGACATAAATAAAATGTGAAATTGTTGAGTAGCCTACGTCCCCTCGAATGATGAATCCCCTTAAAGGAATACCTTGGAACTCATAAGGGATTTACTTGTCTATGTATCGTTCCATTCGATCTTTTAGGTCCCTACTTCACCTCGACGGTTATGCTATGATGTCCCTTGAAGCATATATGCGATGGATAGATTCCTGTAACCATGTCATATTTGTTTACTTGAACAGAAAACAGAATTTATTTCTAAAAGAAATGGAGTGGCTAATTCCAAG
>NW_027519811.1:20000-31021 GCF_043159265.1 Tasmannia lanceolata | reverse complement strand
TTATGAATCGTAATACCGTAATCGTAATTGACTGATATAAATAGAATATCAATTGGAGAGGTATGACGTAAATGGACCAAACGGGAATCTTAGGAAAAAAGATCTTTTCGATCTCTTTCCTTTTTTTTTTTTTAATTCCCTAATATCGTACATCTTTATTGACCCTACTCTAAATCGTATCTACCATATTTGTAGATATCCATCATGTTCCCCAAGTAGATTATCTTGAGCCACCCATGAGTTGGGATAGTCTTGTTTTTTTTTTCAAAAAAAAAAAAACAAGACTATTTTGGAAGCTAGTCAATGATGACCCTCCATGGATTCACCTATATAAGCCGCGGCTAAAGTCGCAAAAATAAGAGCTTGAATCCCGCTTGTGAATAATCCAAGAAACATGACAGGTATAGGAACCACTAAAGGTACTAAAGAAACAAGAACAACAACTACTAATTCATCAGCCAATATATTCCCGAAAAGTCGAAAACTAAGTGATAAAGGTTTTGTGAAATCTTCTAGGATGTTAATTGGTAAAAGTATTGGAGTTGGTTGAATGTATTTACCGAAATAGCCCAATCCCTTTTTAGTAAGACCCGCATAGAAATATGCCACTGACGTGGGTAAAGCTAAAGCAACAGTAGTATTTATATCATTCGTGGGTGCAGCTAACTCCCCATGAGGTAACTGTATGATTTTCCGAGGTAAAAGAGCACCTGACCAGTTAGAAACAAAAATAAATAGGAACATAGTTCCAATAAAAGGAACCCAAGGACCATAATCTTCTCCAATCTGAGTTTTGCTCAAGTCTCGAATGAATTCAAGTACATATTCGAAGAAATTCTGACTGTTAGTTGGAATGGTTTGTGGGTTCCGAACAGCTATAGTGGCTGAACCTAATAAGATAGCAATTACGACCCAAGAAGTGATAAGTACTTGGGCATGGACTTGGAAACCCCCTATTTGCCAATAGAAATGTTGGCCTACTTCCACACCGGATAGATCGTATAACCCTTTGAGTGTGTTGATGGAACATGGTAGAACATTCATATTGCCCTCTGACAGAAATAGAACTTAAAAAAGAATTATTTTGATTCAACCCTCTCTTTCTCGACTCGACTACTTTAAATCGTATATTTAGGATACCAAGTAATCACATAATATCCCCAGTGATTTTGATCTCTTTTTTGAGATTCAGAAATAGTAACCGATTAAATCAATCTATGGGGTTCAAAAAGTCATTGGCTTATCTTATTATTAATCAACGATTTCTTATATAGCTAGAACGACCCTCACAAATTGCGGATACTAATTTGTTAAGAATCAATCGGATTGACGCTATAGCGTCATCGTTGGCTGGAATAGAAATATCTGCGAGATCCGGGTTACAATTTGTATCGATTAAGCAAATCGTCGGAATCCCTAAAGTGAGACATTCTCGAAGAGCCGTATATTCTTCTTGCTGATCAACGATGATTACAATATCGGGTAAGCCCGTCATATATTTGATCCCACCCAAATATGTTTGCAGGTGAGATAATTGTCTCTTCAACATTGCTGCATCTCTTTTCGGTAGACGGTTGAGTTTCCCCGCCTTTTGTTCCGCTTTCAAATCCCTAAACTTATGAAGTCTCGTTTCTGTAGTGGACCAATTCGTTGACATACCACCGAGCCATTTTTTATTAACATAATGACACCGAGCCTTTATTGCAGCTGATGCTACTGAATCAGCTGCTTTATTTTTGGTACCAACTATTAAGAAGTGTTTTCCCCTACTTGCTGCATCAAAAACTAAATCACAGGCTTCTGACAAAAAACGAGCAGTTCTAGTAAGATTTGTAATATGAATACCTTTACGCTTTGCAGAGATGTAAGGTGCCATTCTAGGATTCCATTTCCTAGTACCATGACCAAAATGAACTCCTGCTTCCATCATCTCTTCTAAATTAATGTTCCAATATCTTCTTGTCATTTTTCCCCACACTTTCTCTTTTTTTTTTTTTTAAGAGACGAGGTACCCTGAAATAAATAATTGTTCCGACGGAACCTTCTCCCGGAGATTGACCCTTGATACATGGTCCAAGTGATTAATTCCTTTCTATTCGTTATTATCTTTATTACCCAATAAAAAGACCGGACCATACCATATAATTAAAGTTAAAAGAAAAGAATCAATTTGCTCTTAGGAATCATGAAATCCCGTAAATTATTGTTCTGGTGTATTATGGAAATTATTTGGGATGTAAGAACCAAATAATTCTCTGTGGTGGAACAAAATATCTCTAATTTCCCCCTCGAATAGATTCTTCTTTTTGATTTCCAAGGGAATGTTGTTGTCTTGCCTTGAACGGTGCACTAATCCCTTGAATCCGGTACCAACAGGTATCATCCCCCCAGAACAACGTTCTCTTTCAGGCCTTTCAACCAATCAATACGACCTCGTAGAGCGGCTTTTGCTAAAACTCGAGCAGTTTCTTGAAAACTTGCTTCGGATATGAAACTTTGAGTATTCAGAGATGCCCTGGTAATTCCCAATAAGATGGCTCGGTAACAGATCGCTTCTTCCAAAGCACGCCCTGTTCGTTCCGCTCGAAACAATCCTATTAGTTCTCCGGGTGAAAAAACATTAGACATTCCATCTTCTGAAACCAACACTTTTGATGTTATTTGACGTACAATAATCTCTATATGCCTATTATGGATTTGCACCCCCTGGGATCGATAAACCCTTTGGATCTTATTAACCAAAGAGATACGACTTTGCGCTATGGTTAGCTCAGCACCAATCAAGAATTCCCACGGAATTCCAAGAATTCTTTTTATATGTTCGTTCCAACCCTCAACCCTCTTTTCTAGGTTCATCGATATTGAATCAATCGAACGCACTTCTAACACTTGTTCCACTTTTGGAAGACCTTGCGTTATATCACCCGATCTCGATTTTTCATATATAAATGTAACTAATGTATCCCCTTCGTAAAGGATTTCTCCATAATGACCATGAACGGTTGCCCCTGGGGTGGCCAAATGAGGCTTAGCTGATCTTATGACTAAGGAGTCAACATGAACAATTAGAACTTGACCAGATTTTATCTGTGGTCCATATTTGGATATACATACATTTTCACAAATAAACTGTCCGAGGACAATTATTTTGGATGTCTTCTCACAATAATCGTGATGGAGAAAGCACCAAGTCAAATCGAATGGATGAAAAATGATGTTCCTGCATGGATAGGGATTATAAATTCTCCCATTTTCATCCATTAAATAATATTTAAGTACTTGTAAAGTCTGTTTTAAATTGTCAAGTAGCAAATATTTATTTAACAAGATCTGATTATGAGTTATTAAATAGTAAGGTGAATAAAAATTCGCAATTTTAGGTACAGTCCCTAAGGGACCCAACGAATTCCTAATCGGAATCATGGGATCCTCTTTAATTTGAATTGATTCTTTTGTCACATTGTGAGATTTAGAACCATTGAATGGACCAATTCGAGAACAATTGGATAATGACAAAATTAGAAAAGATTGGCATTCCTTATTTCTATTCAGCAACGTACGAATAGTTCCTTGATGTTGGGTAAGTGATTGAATCCTCCTCGCCTTGGAATAAAAAGGATTGATATTGGTGTGATCTGATCCATTATCTGGGATCAATCCCGAACCCGCCATATCATTCCTTTTTCCGATATACGAAATAGGGGACTTCACTAAGTCAATTCTTATGAAATCTCGAATCAGATCATTTGCCCTCACTTCAACAATGGAAGCCTGAACCTTTTCTATAGAACCATTTCGGTCTTGGTCCCAATTCAATACTAAACAAGTACGAACTAATTGAATACTTGTGTAATAAATTCCTCGAATTGGTTTGCCATTTCTATAAAGGATATAATTTTCAACTCGGAATTTCACATTATCCCTTTCTTGCAACAGATCCTGGGGAAAAAGCGTTGCTAAATTGATACCATCAGCTATTTCATATGTGACTACGGATCGAACCGAAACAAAATACTTTTTCTTGGTAGGTGTGATCCGTTGGACATAGATCCAATTTTGTAATTTTTTTGATTCCTTAGAATTTTTTTTCCCGTTCCTGGTGGTATCAAGATGCCGCTGTGCCGGGAGATCTTATCTGTCTCTCCAGGAAAATGGATATCTCCAGAAAAGATTTTCAGTTCAATCCTTTTTTTTTTTCTCTCCACTCGGACTAATCCACCTACGCGGCTTCTTGTATTTAAAGTGATTCGTGTATCGACTCCAATGATACTATTGTTCTGTACCATTATGGACGAAGAGCCAGGTAAGATATGCACTTCTTCGGGAATGAAAAAAAAGCGATCTACTTTCATTTGGTATTTCGGACTAAATTCCTTTGCTCCTCGATACTCAATCAAATCCTCTTTTTTGACGATTGAATCCACTTCTACAGTCCCATACTTAGTAATTCCTGAACTGCTTCTTCTGTATCGGGGATCGTCGAAATAAGCAAGAATACTATTTCTACGTAAAATACCATTTATGGGTATTTCAATCGAGATACCAGAACGAGGCATTAGTTCTTTCTCTCGTTCTTGATCATATTGGAATGGGATGATGAATCTATTTCTTCGCCTTTTCGCCAATAAATCAGAATTCTCGTGGAGAATGGCAGGATATATGAAATTCCAACGACCATTGGATATGATTCGAGCAGGTCCTGAATAATCAAGAATCTTTCCCTCTTTTTTACCGGAAGGATCTGAACTAAACAATTTGTGTCTCACTCGATCATTAGTCACTGAGAGGTCAGAACTCTCTCTCTGTTCGACAGAAAGAGAATGAATGTTCATTTGATCTTGATCCTTGTGGAGCGAAAAAGGCACTATACTAGATCTGCACGGACCCCCCGATAATATCCATAAATGACTTGTTTTAGGTAAGAGATGAACATTACCATATGTATATTCAGGTGCATGGTACACATCGGTACTCCAGTGCATTTCTCCCTCTGAGTCAGAATAAATATGTTTTTCGAACTCTCTCTTTAAAATTGAAAGTGGATGTTCCAGCGCGAATCTCGGCAATCACTTGTTCTGATTCTACATATTGATCATTTTGAACTAAAAGAAAACTTTTTGGTGGAATATTCACATTATGTAGAATATCCTGACTCTCAATAGTGACATACAGGTCTATATAACATAGAAAAGCAGGATGCCCATGACGTGTACGTGTGGGATGAACCAAATCCTCATTGAATTTTTATTTTTCCATTAGAGGGGGCTCGTACATGTTCTGCAGTACCACCTGTGAATACTCCACCGGTATGAAAAGTTCTTAATGTTAGTTGAGTCCCTGGTTCCCCAATTGATTGACCCGCAATGATACCTACTGCTTCTCCCAATTCGACCAGGTCACCATGAGTGGGACTCCGACCATAACATAATCGACAGATCCAAGATGTACTCCTGCAAATAAAGGGGGTTCGAATATATATTGATTGTGCTCGAAAGGTTATGAATCGATTGACAAGCCCAACCCCAATATCTTGATTTCGAGCGGCAATGCATCGTAGACCCATATATATATCGTCTGCTAATACACGACCAATTAGTGTTTGGATCAACATTTTTTCCGTCATCCCATTTCGAGGACTCACGGAAATACCTCGGATAGTGCCACAATCTGTTCTACGTACAACAATGTGTTGAACTACTTCAACAAGTCGACGCGTGAGGTATCCAGCATCTGATGTTCGTACAGCAGTATCCACAACTCCTTTGCGAGCTCCGTAGCAAGAAATGAGATATTCCGTTAAAGAAAGTCCTTCGCGTAAATTGCTTTGAATGGGTAAATCAATCATTTGTCCTTGGGGATCCGACATTAATCCTCTCATACCGACTAATTGGTGTACCTGAGATGCATTTCCCGAGCTCCCGAAAAGGACATTATATGGACTGGATTAGAAGGATCCGTCATCCTAAAATTAGGATGCATTTCTTGTCTCAAATATTCCACTTGTAGCATACCATATCTCAATGGATTGACGTAATTTTTCTACCGCGTGTACATTCCCATAATGATGGTGCTTTTCCAAAATCAAACTTTGTTGTTCAGCATCTTGGACTAGCCATCCCTTAGAAGGTATTGTTAAAAGATCATCAATTCCTAATGAAATGGATGTAGCAGTGGCTTGCTGGAAACCCATAGTCTTTACTTGATCCAGTATGTGTGATGTATATGCCATTCCGAAGTGATCTATTAATCGACTAATAAGTCGTTTCATGGCAGTTCCATCTATCACTTTATTGTGAAAGACCAGATCGGCCCGTTCCGCCATAAGTACCTCCATATTCTGTTGAGTAGGATTCGACAATAGGTTTGAGTCAGTGATTCGAAGACTTCCTTTCCTCTATCTTGATTCACGTATCAATTCAGGAATTAGGATACCGGTTGAACCGTAGAGACCCGAATTCACAAGGTATCGTATCACATAATTACTTAGCTTAGGTACCTTATGAGTAGGCTCGGCAAAACCCCTGTATGGCTTCTTCTATTTCTCGCATAAAAAGAAATATGACCAATGGTGGTTCGAATGTATATACAAAGGATTTCTTTTTTGACACTTCTTACTAGTAGATAGTGCCCATAAATCTCATGATAGGTACCCAAAGATTCATATTGAACTTCGATGGGCACTTCTCTTGGGGCAATGAAACGTTGATCTAGTCGCCACCGGAGCCACAAAGGACTATCTAAATTGATTCGTTTCTGCCGGTAAGCTCCAAGTGCATCATAGGAACTACAAAAATAGGGTTCTTTTTCTTTCGTATACTTATAGTTATTATTATACTCGTAAACTGTTTCATTTTGATAGTTTCTGTGATTCCATGGATTATACCTATTTGCACAAATACCTCGACGATTTCCGATGGTTAATACATAGAGTCCAATAAGCATATCTTGGGTTGGTATGGAAATGGGATCCCCAATAGCTGGAGACAAGAGATTCATATGAGAAAAACATAAGTTAAACGAGCCTCTGCTTGAGCTTCCAAAGATAAAGGTACATGAACAGCCATTTGATCCCCATCAAAGTCTGCATTGAATCCCTTACGAACTAATGGATGTAAACAAATAGCACGTTCCTCCGCTAAAATAGGTTGGAACGCCTGTATGCCTAATCTATGCAGGGTGGGTGCTCTATTCAGCAATATGGGGTGCCCTTGCATAACTTCTTGAAGTATTTCCCATACAATTGGTTCTTTTTCCCGAATTTTACTTTTTGCAATCCCTATGTTGGAAGCAATATGTTGTCTGATTAGACCACGAATTACAAATGTCTGGAAAAGTTCTATTGCTATTTCTCGAGGTAATCCACATCGATGTAATGAAAGCGAAGGGCCCACGACAATGACGGAACGCCCGAATAATCGACCCGTTTACCAAGTAGAGTCTCACGAAATCTTCCCTCTTTGCCTTCAATTACATCTGAAAACGACTTGTAAACTTTATTATGACCATCCCTCATTGGTTGCCCGCGGATCCCATTATCAAGAAGTGTATCTACGGCTTCTTGTACCAATTTCTCCTGACACATTACTGATTCCCCTGGCGTAGATCTACTTGTTGTTAATGGATCGGTAAGAGTATTGTTCCGATAGATAACTCTTCGATAGAGTTCATTAATATCCGAACTCATTGGTTTACCCCCATCTATCTGAATGATGGTCTCAACTCCGGAGGAAGAACTGGTAATAGGCACAAAACCATCCGTTCTGGTTCTACATTTGTTCGAACAAAATGCTTAGCTAATTCCATGCGTCTAACCAAAAAATCCTTTCTTCTTCCAACTTTTCTATCTTCCCATTCATTCCCAGTGTACCTTTCTTCCCCTAATTCCTTCCATTCCACCAATGAATGATCTGTAATAATTCGCAAATCTGGATCGGCTAATTGTTCTCTGATAGCACTTGCTCCAGTAGAGATTTCTCGATTTCGAAATGTATCGAAGCCTTGGGTAGTAAAAAAAAGTGGGATGCTATATTTCCGGGATTGTATTTCATATTCGAATGAACCTCGTAATCGTAAGAAAGTCGGTTTTTTAACTATGGGCCTAGCAAAAGAAAAATTGGGATAGGTTCCTATAGGATCCCCCCCTTAAAAACCCGGACATGAAGGTTTCCTCTCATCCGGCTCAAGTAGTTACACCAAATAAATAATAAATAAAGGGGGGTCTCACTTTCAAATTTTGTTCTAGAAACCCCCAGTAAAAATCTACTCCTTACTCAAGTTCCCAGTGAGAACCAACCTATATTTCATTGATTCATTTTACTTTATATTTTATTTTCGGAATTACTTATTCATTATTCAATTACGACATAAATAAAATGTGAAATTGTTGAGTAGCCTACGTCCCCTCGAATGATGAATCCCCTTAAAGGAATACCTTGGAACTCATAAGGGATTTACTTGTCTATGTATCGTTCCATTCGATCTTTTAGGTCCCTACTTCACCTCGACGGTTATGCTATGATGTCCCTTGAAGCATATATGCGATGGATAGATTCCTGTAACCATGTCATATTTGTTTACTTGAACAGAAAACAGAATTTATTTCTAAAAGAAATGGAGTGGCTAATTCCAAGAAAGAATTCTTTTTTTTTTTTCACGAGGTACAGCTAGCAATTCCTATTTATATGTTACGGAATCGACCATGGATCAATTCCCCCTTTATTTGGAAGTATTGAATACACCCATAATTCTGAGCTTCATGTTCTTCTTCTTCCTCTCCCAGGAGACATGTCAGAGCCAGGGGCATCCCAATCGGATTAAATGGGATGACAGTTTCTCATTCCGAATCTGTAAACTCATAATTTCGATCAAATCACACATCGCAGTATACTAGGCTTTCTATTCCTTAAGGGGTTTATCTAAAAGATTCGCGATATAACTAGGAAGACGTTTAAAATACCACACATGAGTCACTGGACATGCCAGTTTGATGTATCCCATTTGATATCTTCGTATCCGAGAATCAACAAATTCGACTCCGCATTGTTCACAAAATTTCGGGTCTTCTTTTTCATCTCCGATCACTCGATAATTTCCACAAGCACAAATTCCACTTTTTATAGGTCCAGAAATTCTTTCACAAAACAATCCATCTTTTTCCGGTTTATTGGTTTTGTAATGAAAAGTATAGGGTTTTGTCACCTCTCCAACTATCTCTCCATTAGGTAGTATTTTGTTAGCCCAAGCACTTATTTGTTGAGGAGAAACTGATCCAATTCGAAGTTGTTGATGTTTATACCTGTCGATCATATTATAGAATATAAATTCTGATTCATTCCGATCAAGCTTCCTTCCTATGAATCTGGAAGTTCTTCTCAGATACAAGGAAATGATTCAGTTCCAGAGCCAAAGATCGTAGTTCTCGAACGAGTAATCGAAAAGATTCTGGAGCATCCTCGGGGTTAGGTATTGTTCCTCCAATGATCGTAGTACCAAGTACTTCCTGACGAGCTCTAATATGATCAGATTTATAAGTAAGCATCTCTTGTGAAATATGAGCAACACCAAATCCCTCTAGAGCCCAAACTTCCATTTCTCCTACTCGTTGTCCCCCTTGCCTGGCCCTTCCTCTAAGGGGTTGTTGTGTAACAAGTGCATAATGTCCACTGGAGCGTCCGTGGATTTTATCATCAACCTTGATGAATTAATTTCAGGATATAGGACTTTCTATTATAACAGGTTGTTCAAAAGGATCTCCTGTTCTTCCATCAAATATTCTGCTTTTTCCCGGATACTCGGGTTCAAATACCCACGGATTTGCTGTTTGCTTACTGGCTTCATATAATTCAGGAAACACTAGTTTTCTCGAAGCCTCTTGCTCATATCTCTCATCGAAGGGTGCTATTCTATAATGTCTGTCCAGCAGGTCCCCCGCTAACCCGAGCGAGCATTCAAATATCTGTCCCACATTCATTCGCGAAGGTACTCCTAATGGGTTGAAGACCATATCCACCGGTGTTCCATCTTGCAAATAAGGCATATCTTGTCTAGGCAAAATTTTTGAAATGATACCTTTATTCCCATGTCTTCCAGCTACTTTATCACCTACTTTGATTTCACGCTTCTGTGAAATATATACACGAATCATTTCTGGATTATAACTGGAACCCCCCCCTTTCTGGATCCATCTCACATCAATAACTCGACCCTTTCCGCCTATAGGTAATTTTAGACAAGTTTCCTTTGCAGTGGATACCTGAATTCCAAGTATGGCTCGTAATAATCTATCTTCCGGGGCATACGATGATTCTTTTGCTGTCTGAGGCGTTAATTTACCTACTAAAATATCACCTGTTTCTATCCAAGATCCCAACATCACAATTCCATTTCTGTCTAAATTGCGGAGTAAATGGGCTTCTAAATGCGGTATTTCATTAGTGATTCTTTCAGGGCCTTGACTTGTCACATGAGTCTGAATTTCATATTTCCGGATGTGAAAAGAAGTATAAATATCTCCATATACCAGACGTTCACTAATGAGTACCGCGTCTTCAAAATTGTAGCCTTCCCATGGCATATAAGACACTAATACGTTTTTTCCCAAAGCGAGTTCACCACCAACTGTAGCCGCACCGTCCGCTAAAATTTGTCCCCTTTTTAATGCATTTACCCCGCGGAACCTGAGGTTTTTGATGCATACAGGTATTTTTGTTGGAACGTTGATACATAACCAATGGAATGCTTATGGTAGTGTCTCCATTACCTGATAAAACGATCTTGTCAGTATCAGTATAAATGATCTTTCCATCTTGTTCGGCTATAGCTGAAACCCCCGAATCTAGAGCCGCTTGGCGTTCCAACCCAGTTCCAACAATGCACTTCTCGGACCGAGAAAGCGGAACTGCTTGACGCTGCATATTCGAACTCATTAAAGCTCGATTCGCGTCATTATGCTCGATAAAAGGAATGAGGGAAGCTCCAATAGAAAAATATTGGAAAGGAAAAATGCTTCGAAGATGAATCTG
>NW_027519811.1:0-2500 GCF_043159265.1 Tasmannia lanceolata | reverse complement strand
TATCTCCCATCTATCCATTTTATTTAGTTATTTACTAGAGCAATTATGATATGGAAGTCGATCCGGGGCAAGTGTTCGGATCTATTATGACATAGTCATGAGGTGCTTAACGGACTCTTCTAATCTTGTCAAACCTCTTCCCGGCGTGACGCAAAAACGATTTTTTGGTGCAACCTAGTGTATTCATATCTCAATGTATACGTGCCTAGACGGACCTACTTCATATCTTAATCTTACACGGAAGGTATTATATTATTCTATTACAAATCAAAGGATCATTCATTAGTCATTTACTGTATCCGTATCGTTTATCTCTATGAGGTACCGGGTGAAATAGAACGATCTTAGAAGGGATATAATGAAATTCCTCGATTGGCTCTTCCCGGAGGAACGATCTATTTTATTTGATTGATGGATCCAACATTATAATGAATTATAAAAGAGAGTGTTCTTATTCGAACCGTCGTGTGATCTTCAACCAGTTATGTGCTTCAATATAATTACCTGGAGTAAGCGCTATAGCTTGTTTCCAATATTCAGCAGCTTGATCGGACCAAGCCTCTGCAATTTCAGAATCTCCCTGTCGAATGGCCTGTTCTCCCCGGTCGGAATAGGTGGGTCGATTCCTTCCCTTAGAACCGTACTTGAGAGTTTCCTACCTCATACGGCTCAGCAGTCAATTCTTTTGGTGTCCCATCTTAATCTACCATATCTAACTGAATGAGATTTCTCGTAAATAGATCCGATTTTTTATCGAGTTAACCAGAATAGAAGAGGTGAATTACATGAGTTTCAAACTCTAATTTGAATCAATAATCAAATCAGTTTTATCTTTTCTCCTACCTTCAGAAGAATGAAGCATAGGTATCCTCCCCTTATACTTAGAATTTTATGAAAGGTAACTATCTCGGTTTCATTTTCATATAGAAATTCATATAGAATCTTTGAAAAAGATTTTCTTTCCTCCAAAAGAAAGAAAGGACTTACTATCTTTGGGATCTGATGCTACACCGCTGCTCAATACCTTAGTAGATCGACTCTATTACATAAGTTGATTCCTAACTTTTATCTCATATCATGACATAAGTAAGCAGTTCTTATTGTATCGGCCCCAAAACCTCGCTAATTGATCTTTACGGTGCTTCCTCTATCAATTAGATCCTTTCTTTATCCATAGAATCTAATATATAGGCCGTACCTATTTCTTCATATTTGGCTCCTATGAAGTCTCTTTCTTTGCTACAGCTGATAAAACTCGTTGCTTTGAATGATGCATATGTAGAAAGCCTATTTTTTTCTAGTATTTACTAGGAGGTTTGATCTTTCTTTCCTTCTTTCTATAGTGGAGATAGTCGCACGTAATGACAGATGACGGCCATATTATTAAAAGCTTGTGGTAAGAATGGGTTTCGTTCGAGTGCCCGGAAATAATATTCCAAAGCCTTCGTATGTTCTCCGTTGCTTGTGTGGATAAGGCCTATGTTATAGAGTATATAACTTCGATCATAGGGATCAATTTCTAGTCGCATAGCTTCATAATAATTTTGTAAAGCTTCCGCATAATTTCCTTCGGATTGAGCTGACATCCGTTACGGTCGTTCATTCTATTCAAAGAATCTCCGTTCCAGAAACGTACGTGAGACTTTCATCTCATACGGCTCCTCCCTTCTGTGCATAGTAATAAGGGGAATAATCCATGGAATCAAAAAAGATTGAAATATTCTCATTATGAACTGACAGGGGCTGGTGTTTTTACAAGAAATCTCTAGCCAGCCTTCCTGCAAGAGGTCTATATTTTCTTAACACCAACCATGTTGGTGCTAGATAGAAATGGTAACTCCAACAATTTCTTTGTCCTCAACGCCCCCTATTTCCAGGAATTAGTCACTTCAACGATCTTCGATGGTTATACGGGTATCCAAAGTACGAACGAGATGGATGTTTGTTGTCCCAACCATTCTTGTTAGTCCCGATCCCGATAAGGAAAAGGGGTAATTTATAACAAAGTTTTCGCGTTGTTGATTCCTAGGTGTAGTGCTTCTTCCTCTATGCCGCCTATTGGTCTGGTCCTAGTGGAGTCGGATTGACCTACAATACAGAACCTGTAGGTGTAACCTTTCGCTCAATACTCAAATCAACAATTGAAGCATCTGAGGCTGCATCAATCGGGGATACACGACAGAAGGAATTGTTCTATCTCTAAATTTCACCTTCACCGAGCATAGGTTTATTTCAAAAATCTTTTTTCTTTGTATTACGAATCATGTCTCTTTCTCGTAAGACTGAGGTCGGTAAATCATAAATAATAAATAAATAATAATAAAAAAAAATCAAATCGCACCATCTCTGTAATAGGTAAATGCCTCTTTTTCTCCTGAGGTTGTCGGAATTATTCGTAATAAGATATTGGCTACAATTGAAGAGGTCTTATCAATAAAATTTCCATTTATCCGAGATCTAGGCATGGTTAACAATCCATTCCATAATTCTTCTCATTACC
>NW_027519810.1:22500-29429 GCF_043159265.1 Tasmannia lanceolata | reverse complement strand
AATATCCGTTTTACATCTTCTATGCGCAAATGTTCAATTCTCATAAGATCTTCTTGACTCTTACTCAAAAGGTCCAATAATGTATGTATATTGGACCTTTTGAGACAATTATAGGTTCTGGGAGGCAATTCTGATTGGTCAATAAAAATACATTCCAATGCAATTCCTTTTTTGTTTTTCTTTAGATTAGCCAATTTATCCTGAAAGGTAAAAAAAGGTACAGTACCCCTGTTTAGATTGTTTAGATTGTCCTCTAAATTTATGTCCTCTTCCTCCCCATGTAGAAAAGGAATAAATAAATCAATCAAATTACGGGAAGCTTCGTGAAGTGCTTCTTTAGGAGTTAAACTTCCATTCGTCCATATTTCTAGAAAAAGTATCTCTTGTTTCTCATTCCCATTCCCATAAGAATGAATACTATGATTCGCATTTCGAACAGGCATGGATACAGCCTCTATAGGATAACTTCATCTTGATCGTTATTTGGGGTTTTCATACGATATCCGCGATCCCTCTCGATTTGTAATCCAATACACAAATCAATTGGTTCTGTCAGGCTAGCTATATGCTGTGTAGTATCAACCATTTTCACAGAAGGTGGCGAGATGATATCTTGAGCAGTTACGCATCTCGGACCCCTGACGAAAATAGATGCGTCGCAAGTTCCATACAGATTACTTCTCAATACAATTTCTTTCAAATTCATGAAAATTTCATGTACTGATTCTTCAATACCGACTATCGTAGAATATTCATGTGGTATCTTATCAGATTTTGCGCGTGTGATACATGTTCCTTCTATTTCTCCAAGTAAAGCCCTTCGCATAGCGATACCTATCATATCTGCTTGACCTTTCATAAGCGGGGACAGAATGAAACGTCCATAGGAAAGGCGCTTACTGTCTGTTCTTGATTCAACACACTTCCACTGTAGTGTCCGAGTGGATACTGCTACTTCCTCTCGAACCATACTAATATTATTGATCAGATCATTGAATCATTTATTTCTCTTGAAATCAGTTCAATTCTTATTTCTACACACGCCTTTTTTTAGGAGGTCTACATCCATTATGTGGCATAGGGGTTACGTCACGTACGAAACTTAATAGTATACCACTTCTGCGAATGGCTCGTAATGCTGCATCTCTTCCGAGACCAGGACCCTTTATCATGACTTCTGCTCGTTGCATACCCTGATCCACTACTGTACGAATAGCATTTCCTGCTGCGGTTTGAGCAGCAAATGGTGTCCCTCTTCTTGTGCCTCTGAATCCACAAGTACCAGCGGAGGACCAAGAAACCACCCGACCTCGCATATCCGTAACAGTTACAATGGTATTGTTGAAACTCGCTTGAACATGAATAACTCCTTTTGGTATTCTACGTCCATTCTTACGTGAACTAATACGCCCATTCCTACGCGAACCAATTCTTGGTATAGGTTTTGTCATATTTTAGCATCTCATAAATATGAGTCAGAGATATACGGATATATCCATTTCATGTCAAAACAGATCCTTTATTTGTACAACGGGTCCCTTACTTTAGAAAGGCCCTTTTTAGAAAGATTACCCTTGTCTCTGTTTATGTCTCGGATTGAAACAAATTACTATAATTCGTCCTCGCCTACGGATCAGTCGACATTTTTCGCAAATTTTACGAACAGAAGCCCTTATTTTCATATTTGTCATTCCTTAATTCCGAATCTACTCTTTTGAAGAAAATAAGTCTCTTGAAATTTTGAACCTCGAATTGTATCCCCATGGAAGAAATGTTTAAAAAGTCACCTAATCGTTCGAACCTTTGTTGCGAAGTCTATAAATTATACGTCCCTTGGTTGAATCATAACGACTTACTTCGATTTTGACTCTATCTCCTGGTAGTATCCGTATAAAACTACGTCGGATCCTCCCCGAAACATAACCTAGAATCAGATCTTCATTATCTAAACGAACCCGGAACATACCATTTGGAAGTGATTCAGTAATTAAACCTTCATGAATCAATTTTTGTTCTTTCATTTCAGGTAACCCCCTTGAAGTATCAACTAATGGAGGAGGAGTGATATTAGACAACCTGCCTTTTCTCTCTTTTTCACAAATCGAAAGTTACGGATCAAATTCGGATATTCAGAAGGATCACCATATATAACATAAAATTTCTCCTCCAATTCTTTTTAGTCGAGCTTCTCGATCTGTCATTATACCTCGAGAAGTAGAAAGAATTACAATACCTATTCCACCTAAAATCCTAGGAATTCGTTTATAGTTGGAATAGATTCGTAGACCGGGTCGGCTGATACACTTTAAAATATTTCTATATGTTCCTTTCTGATTCCTTCTATGTCGCAGGGTTAAAACCAAGAAATATTTCTTGTTTTCTCGATGTTTCCTAACATTTTCAATAAAACCTTCTCGTAGAAGTATTTTAATAATGTTTTCGGTTATATTAGTAGATGCTATTCGAGCTGTTCTTTTTTTATCCATGTCAGCATTTCTTATAGAAGTTATTATATCGGCAATAGTGTCCTTACTCATGACGAACTATAATTATTAGGGCTTCCCCATTTTGATATAATCAACATGTTCTGTTTTTTTTTTTTCTTGATTTTCATTTTCACTTTCAATTTTTTTTTTTATGAATTATTAAAGGTATATGCATAAGACACAATCTACTAATGGATTTGATCTACTTCAGATACCCTACTATATAATGGTCTCATCTACTAGTCTTTATAATACCTCAGGAGCTAATGAGACTATTTTAGTGAAATTCAACTGTCTCAATTCCCGAGCGATCGCGCCAAAAACTCGAGTTCCTTTTGGATTTCCTTCTTGATCAATGACAACCGCTGCATTGTCATCATATCGTATTATCATACCGTTGTCACGTTTGAGTTCTTTACATGTACGTACAATTACAGCTCTGATCACTTCTGATCTTTCGAGAGGCATATTGGGTACTGCTTCTTTGATTACAGCAACAATAACATCACCGATATGAGCATATCGGCGATTACTAGCTCCGATTATTCGAATACACATCAATTCTCGAGCCCCGCTGTTGTCCGCTACATTCAAATGGGTCTGAGGTTGAATCATATCATTTTTTTTTTTTTGAATCTCTTATTTCAATGCAAAGGGCGAAGGAAAAAAGAAAGAAATATTGTCTGTCCAGAAATAAATAAATCTGCAATTGTATTTTTCATCAAAAATACTCCTTTCTTTTGGTTTCACATCCCTATCCCACAATAACGAATTGAGTTCGTATAGGCATTTTGCACGCAGCTATTGAAATAGCTGCTCTGGCTACAGTTTCTGAGACTCCGCCCATTTCATAAAGTATTCGACCCGGTTTAACGACGGATACCCAATATTCGGGGGATCCCTTACCCGAACCCATACGTGTTTCTGTGGGTCTGACTGTAACGGGTTTGTCGGGAAATATACGTACCCAGATTTTTCCACCACGACGCGCATATCGTGTCATTGCTCGTCGCCCTGCTTCTATTTGTCTAGATGTGATCCAAGCGGGTTCAAGTGCCTGAAGAGCGTATCTACCGAAACAAATACGATTGCCTCGATAAGATATTCCCTTCATTCTTCCTCTATGTTGTTTACGGAATCTGGTTCTTTTGGGGTTATAGTTGATGGTTGTTTCTCAACCCCATCTCTACTGCAGAACCGGACATGAGAGTTTCGTCTCATCCAGCTCCTCGCGAATGAAACGATTCAATAATATTACAAATACACATGTATTTAATGAATAATACACTGAATCATGGGATTTCTTGATAGTTAATCCATCATGTAGGAATCTGTATATCTTGTATATACAGCAGCTAGACGTATCTTTCTATTTCGATTTATAATTTATAGGACGTATATTTCTATTTATGGATAATGAATGCCTTTCTTTTTATAACGAATCCTTCTTTTGGCCTTTACTGAATGGAATCGCCCAAAATTTTGCAATCCAATAAGGAAAGGTTCGCGGGCGAATATTGACTCTTTAAAATCTGCTTCATTCGTAGGGTCAACCCATGACCTTTCAGAATAAATAAAAGGGTTCTTGGTTGGTTTCGCCATCCCACCCAATGAATCATTAGGATTCGTTTTTAATAGAATCTTGTGCAGTCACAGGTTCCGTCGTTCCCATAGCTTCTCCATTAATGGTTAGGTCTGAACTCTACAGTGGAGCTCCCAATTTCATTTGTTCCCGAGTCAATCTCCTCAGTCTCTATTGACTCGAGGCTCTTTATTATTTTCATTTTTCCTATGAACCGGATTCATCTACTTATAAACGAATCCGTATTGATGCTTTATCACGCTGCCTTTTATGAGATGATTCATAGACCATACATATTGGAATCATATAGCATTGATTGATATTCTCCTCCTTTCTTTCTCTCACCCCTCCTTTTACCCATATCCCTCTATTTTCGCTTTACAAACCATAATCAGATTTTTTTTTCCTTTATGAAAAAAAAAAAAACGATTTCAGTTGCTACAACTATATGATCAACACATCATATAGTGACTGCTTTCTTGGATCTCGATAATACGAAGC
The DNA here is from genome assembly GCF_043159265.1 of Tasmannia lanceolata. Taxonomy (NCBI): domain Eukaryota; kingdom Viridiplantae; phylum Streptophyta; class Magnoliopsida; order Canellales; family Winteraceae; genus Tasmannia; species Tasmannia lanceolata. The sequence goes on along the minus strand of NW_027519810.1, from coordinate 24,860 downwards.
AATGAGCTGGTTATTAGTTCTCTAGTTATTAGTTATGGGCTGGTCCATTGTTTTTTTTTTTTTTGAATCCAACTCTAAAGAAAAAACCAACGAGTCACACACTAAGCATAGCAATTCTACCAAATGATCAATCGAATTTTTATTCAACCCTATATAATTATAATTAATAATTAGAAATAATTAATAATTCTAATTAGAATTGTTCATTTTTGATTGAAGGGAAAAAGAATGAATGAAAGAGTTTGTCATTTTTTGTTCTATCGCAGTATAGAATGGGAAGGAAAGACCCATTATTGCTCATCTACAAATATCCAAATTTTGATGCCTAATACCCCATAGATAGTTCGAACTGTATAGGAACAATGATCAATTTTAGCTCGAATGGTTTGTAGGGGAACCCTACCTTCTCTGATCCATTCGACACGTGCAATTTCTTTTCCGTCGATACGCCCTGCAATTTGCACTTGAATTCCTTTTGTATCAGCTTGTTCAGTTAATTCAATAGCTTTTTTCATTGCCTTTCGAAACGAAACTCTATTCTTTAATTGTAGAGCTATATATTCTGCAAGAATATTAGGTTGTCCATAAGGTTTTGCAACTCTTGTGATAGCAATGTTAAGTCTCCGGTTCACAGAACGAAACCCTTTTTGTACATTGATCCGTAATTCTTCGATTCCTCGCGTTCGACCCTCTATTAACAAATTTGGGAATCCAATATAGATTATGACCTGAATTAGGTCGATTTTTTTTTTAATCTCTATATGTGCAATTCCTTCTGAACCAGATCTCATATTTTTTTGTACATAATTCTTGATACAATCCCGTATTTTTTCATCTTCCTGGAGACCCCTGGAATAACTTTTGGGTTGTGCGAACCAAAGGGAACGATGACTTTGGTTTGCACCAAGTCGGAAACCAAGTGGATTTATTTTTTTTCCCATATCATATTTATCCCGATCTCTTTCTCTCTCTATATATATCTATTTATCTCTATTCCAATTCGGAAACCGAAGGAGGCAGAAGTTTATCTCTCTCTCTCTTTCTCTAGGTATCTCTCTATTATAGTATCCTTAAATACACCTTTATTCTCTAAAAGAAAATCTTGTTCAGTTTTCGTTTTAGATTGATCTTTCAAAACGATATTTATATGACAGGTGGGTCTTTTTATCGGATAACTACGTCCTCGAGCCCGAGGTTTTAACTTTTTAATGATAGTACCCCCATTGACTTCGGCTTGACTAATGACTAAATCAGCTTCGTTGAAACCCTTATTGTGACTAGCATTTGCTGCTGCAGAATAAACCAATTTTAAAATGGGATAAGATGCTCGATAAGGCATAAGTTCTAGTAGCATAAGTGTTTCCTCATAGGAACGCCCACGAATCTGATCAATGACTCTTCGTGCTTTGTGAGCAGACATACATATATGTTGAGCTAAAGCTTGTACTTCTGTACTAGAGCTCTTCTTCTTCCTATGCTTTTTCATGCTCCTCTTCCACCTTCTCCACTTTGACATAAGGGTTACCTCCCACCAATGAATGACGAGCACCTATTTCACTTTATTAACGACGAGATCCATTATTGTTTCTCGCGTGTCCCTGGAAAGTCAGAGTCGGTGCGAATTCTCCCAATTTGTGACCCACCATACGATCTATTATATAAATGGGTAAATGTTCTTTTCCATTATGAATAGCAATTGTATGGCCTATCATTGTGGGTATAATGGTAGATGCTCGGGACCAAGTTACTATTATCTCTTTCTCCTCCCTCATGTTGAGCTTCTCAATTTTTCCCAATAAATGATTAGCTACAAAAGGATTTTTTTTTAGTGAACGCGTCACAGCTGATTACTCCTTTTTTTTTTATTTACTTATGAAATAAAACTATGAAATAAAGTTGATTTACTTCAACTTAAGAAAATATTATTGTTGGTTAGTTCATGATCGAATATCATACTTTCGTTCTGTATCAATCTGAAATTAATGTACGTTCCTAAAAATAAAAATGACTTTATTGGTATTGTATGTCCATGTATCTCAGTATGAAAGAAAGTAAGAAAGACTCAATAAGAAACACTCAATACAATAATAATTAATTGTATGGTAGAAATTGTATCCTTTAAAGGAGATTGACTCCTTTAGCTTTAGAGAGAGAGGAGGGGCGGATGTAGCCAAGTGGATCAAGGCAGTGGATTGTGAATCCACCATGCGCGGGTTCAATTCCCGTCGTTCGCCCACCGATTACTTATCCTATTCGATTTTCAATATTCCTATTTACTTTACTATTTACGGCGACGAAGAATATAAATATCACTATATTTATTCCTTTTTCTACTTCTTCTTCCAAGCGCAGGATAGCCC
>NW_027519810.1:17500-20000 GCF_043159265.1 Tasmannia lanceolata | reverse complement strand
ACCTATGAATTCCATTGGACCCAGAAATGATACATTGGAAGAATCTTTTTGGTCTTCCAATATCAATAGGTTGATTGTTTCGCTCCTGTATCTTCCAAAAGGGAAAAAGATCTCTGAGAGTTGTTTCATGGATCCGAAAGAGAGTACTTGGGTTCTCCCAATAACTCAAAAGTGTATCATGCCTGAATCTAACTGGGGTTCGCGGTGGTGGAGGAACCGGATCGTAAAAAAGAGGGATTCTAGTTGTAAGATATCTAATGAAACCGTAGCTGAAATTGAGATCTCATTCAGAGAGAAAGATATAAAATATCTGGAGTTTCTTTTTGTATCCTATACGGATGATCCGATCCGCAAGGACCATGATCGGGAATTCTTTGATCGTCTTTCTCCGAGGAAGAAGCGAAACATAATCAACTTGAATTCGGGACAGCTATTCGAAATCTTAGTGAAACACTTGATTTGTTATCTCATGTCTGCTTTTCGTGAAAAAAGACCAATTGAAGTGGAGGGTTTCTTCAAACAACAAGGAGCTGAGGCAACTATTCAATCAAATGATATTGAGCATGTTTCCCATCTCTTCTCGAGAAACAAGTGGGGTATTTCTTTACAAAATTGTGCTCAATTTCATATGTGGCAATTCCGCCAAGATCTCTTCGTTAGTTGGGGGAAGAATCAGCACGAATCGGATTTTTTGAGGAAGGTATCGAGAGAGAATTTGATTTGGTTAGACAATGTGTGGTTGGTAAACAAGGATCGGTTTTTTAGCAAGGTACAGAATGTATCGTCAAATATTCAATATGATTCCACAAGATCTATTTTCGTTCAAGTAACGGATTCTAGCCAATTGAAAGGATCTTCTGATCAATCCAGAGATCATTTCGATTCCATTAGTAATGAGGATTCGGAATATCACACATTGATCAATCAAACAGAGATTCAGCAACTAAAAGAAAGATCGATTCTTTGGGATCCTTCCTTTCTTCAAACGGAACGAACAGAGATAGAATCAGATCGATTCCCGAAATGCCTTTCTGGATATTCCTCAATGTCCCGGCTATTCACGGAACGTGAGAAGCAGATGAATAATCATCTGCTTCCGGAAGAAATCGACGAATTTCTTGGGAATCCTACAAGATCAATTCGTTCTTTTTTCTCTGACAGAGGGTCAGAACTTAATCTGGGTTCGAATCCTACTGAGAGGTCCACTAGAGATCAGAAATTGTTGAAGAAACAACAAGATGTTTCTTTTGTCCGATCCAGGCGATCGGAAAATAAAGAAATGGTTGATATATTCAAGATAATTACGTATTTACAAAATACCGTCTCAATTCATCCTATTTCATTAGATCCGGGATGTGCTATGGTTCCGAAGGATGAACCGGATATGGACAGTTCCAATAAGATTTCATTCTTGAACAAAAATCCTTTTTTGATTTATTTCATCTATTCCATGACCGGAACAAAGGGGGATACACGTTACACCACGATTTTGAATCAGAAGAGAGATTTCAAGAAATGGCGGATCTATTCACTCTATCAATAACCGAGCCGGATCTGGTGTATCATAAGGGATTTGCCTTTTCTATTGATTCCTACGGATTGGATCAAAAAAAATTCTTGAATGAGGTATTCAACTCCAGGGATGAATCGAAAAAGAAATCTTTATTGGTTCTACCTCCTATTTTTTATGAAGAGAATGAATCTTTTTATCGAAGGATCAGAAAAAAATCGGTCCGGATCTCCTGCGGGAATGATTTGGAAGATCCAAAACCCAAAATAGTGGTATTTGCTAGCAACAACATAATGGAGGCGGTCAATCAATATAGATTGATCCGAAATTGGATTCAAATCCAATATAGCACCTATGGGTACATAAGAAATGTATCGAATCGATTCTTTTTAATGAATAGATCCGATCGCAACTTTGAATATGGAATTCAAAGGGATCAAATAGGAAATGATACTCTGAATCATCTAACTATAATCAAATATACGATCAACCCACATTTATCGAATTTGAAAAAGAGTCAGAAGAAATGGTTCGATCCTCTTATTTCTCGAACCGAGAGATCCATGAATCGGGATCCTGATGCATATAGATACAAATGGTCCAATGGGAGCAAGAACTTCCAGGAACATTTGGAACATTTCGTTTCTGAACAGAAGCACCGTTTTCAAGTAGTCTTCGATCGATTACGTATTAATCAATATTCGATTGATTGGTCCGAGGTTATCGACAAACAAGATTTGTCTAAGTCACTTCGTTTCTTTTTGTCCAAGTCACTTCTCTTTTTGTCCAAGTCACTTCTCTTTTTGTCTAAGTTACTTCCTTTTTTCTTTGCGAGTATCGGGAATATCCCCATTCATAGGTCCGAGATCCACATCTATGAATTGAAAGGTCCGAATGATCAACTCTGCAATCAGTTGTTAGAATCAATAGGTGTTCAAATCGTTCATTTGAATAAATTGAAACCCTTCTTATTGGATGATCATGATACTT
>NW_027519809.1:0-12500 GCF_043159265.1 Tasmannia lanceolata | reverse complement strand
ATAAATAGGATTCATGGTATCCTCCCCAATCTTTCTGATTACCAAGAATTTGAAGATAAAATGGATGCATTTAATGAAGAATTAGTATCGCCAGGACATTGATCATTCCTTGAACTCAATCAGTGAATTAGCTGAAGAATCAAGACCTAGTTTGAATTTGAAAGGACTTACTTTATTGGACGAACAAAGAAGACTTGACTCAGAAAATAAAATGAAACGTTTGAAATTTCTATTCGATGCAGTTAAAACTGATCCAAACGATCAAACTATTAGAAATAAATCCATTGGAATAAAGGAAATCGGTAAAAAGGTTCCTCGATGGTCATATAAATTGACCGACGATTTGAAAGAACAAGAGGCGGAAAATGAGGAAGGATCGACGGAGGATCCTGGTATTCGTTCAAGAAAAGCCAAACGTGTGGTAATTTATACTGATAACGATCAGAATATCAATACTCATACTAGTACTAATACTAATAATGATAGTGATCAAGCGGAAGAAGTGGCTTTGATACGTTACTCACAACAATCGGATTTTTCGTCGGGATCTAATCAAAGGAATCCCGGGAAATGTTTCAAACAAATGTGCATTCCCCGCCTTTTTTTGGACAGAATAGACAAAACATTTTTTTTCTCTTTTGATATCTCTGGAATGATTAATCCACTTTTTAGGAATTGGATAGGAAAGGATCCGCAACTCAAAACCTCAGATTCTGAGGAGGAAGAGGCAAAAGAAAAAGAGAAAAAAAAGAAAGAGCAAAAAGAGGAGAATGAACGGATAGCAATATCAGAAACTTGGGATACTATTATATTTGCTCAAGCAATAAGAGGTTCTATGTTAGTAACCCAATCGATTCTTAGAAAATACATCATATTGCCTTCATTGATAATAGCTAAAAATCTTGGCCGTATGTTATTATTTCAATTTCCCGAGTGGTACGAGGATTTGAAGGAGTGGAATAAAGAAATGCATGTTAAATGCACCTATAATGGTGTTCAATTATCAGAAACAGAATTTCCGAAAAACTGGTTAACAGATGGGATTCAGATAAAGATCTTATTTCCTTTCTGTCTGAAACCTTGGCGGGGATCTAAACTACAATTTCATCATAGAGATCCAATGAAAAACAAAGGAAAAATAGAAAATTTTTGTTTTTTAACGGTCTGGGGAATGGAAACTGAATTACCTTTTGGTTCTCCACGAAAAGAACCTTCTTTTTTTGAACCCATTTTTAAAGAACTCGAAAAAAAAACGAGAAAAGTTCAAAAAAAATATTTTCGAGTTTTCAGAATTTTAAAAGAAAGAACAAAATGTTGTCTAAAGGTCTCAAAAGAAAAAATAAGATGGGTTATCAAAATAGTTCTATTTATAAAAAGAATAATGAAAGAGCTTACAAAAGTGAACTCAATTTTATTATTTGGGTTGAGGAAAGGCTATCAACCGAGTGAAACTGGAAAAGATTTCATAATCAGTAATAAGATTACTCACGACTCGACTATTCAAATTAGATCCATGGATTGGACAAATTATTCACTGACAGAAAAAAAAATGAAAGATCTGACTGATAGTACAACCAAAATCAAAAATCAAATAGAAAAAATAAAAAAAGGACAAGAAAAAAATATTTCTAACTACAGATACAGATATAAATATTAGTCCTAACAAGACAAGTTTTGATGATGAAAGATCGGAATCACAGAAACATATTTGGCAGAGATCAAAAAAAAGAAGTGCCCGATTAATACGTAAATCGCAATATTTTATAAAATATTTCATTGAAAGAATATACATAGATATCTTTCTATGTGCCATTAACATTCCCAGGATTAATACACAACTTTTCCTTGAATCAACAAAAAATCTTATCGATAAATATATTTACAATAATGAAACAAATAAAGAAGGAATTGATGAAACAAATCAAAATACAACTCAGTTTATTTTGACTATCCAAAAGTCACTTTCTATTTCGAATATTCGAAATAATAATTCACAGATTTATTGTAACTTATCTTTCTTGTCCCAAGCATATGTATTTTACAAATTATCACAAAACCAAGAAGTTATTAACAAGTATCACTTGATATCTGTACTTCAATATCATGGCGCATCTCCTTTTATTAAGCATAGAATAAAGGACTATTTGGGTACACGAGGAATTTTTGATTTCAAACCAAGACATAAGAAATTTTCGAATTCCAGAATGAATGAATGGAAAAACTGGTTTAAAGCGTCATTATCAATACAATTTATCTCAGAATAGATGGTCTAGATTAGTATCGAAAAAATGGCGAACTAGAGTCAATCATCGTCGTACGATTGAAAATAAAGATTCCAAAAAATGGGATTCATATGAAAAAGAAAAAGACCAATTCATTTATTACGAGAAAGAAAATGATTGCGCGGTGAATTCATTGCCGAGTCAAAAAGAAAAATTTAAAAAACACTACAGATATGATCTTTTATCGTGTAAATATATTAATTATGAGGATAGGAAGAGCTCATATATTTATGTATCCCCGTTAAAAGTAAATGGGGGCCGAGAGATTCCCTATAATGACAACACACCTAAACCCGAATCATGTTATGTACTGGGGGATATAGCTATTAGTGATTATCTAGAAGAAGAGTCTATTATGGATACGGGTAAAAATCCGGATAGAAAATATTTTGAGTGGAGAATTCTGCATTTTTGTCTTAGAAAAAATATCGATATTGATACCTGGACCGATATGGATACTGGGACCAATATTAATAAAAATACTAAGAATGGGATTAATGATTATGAAATAATTGATAAAAAAGATCTTTTTTATTTCACGATTCATCAAGAAATCAACCCACCCAATCAAAAAAAAAACTTTTTTGATTGGATGGGAATGAATGAAGAAATGCGATATCGTCCCATATCGAATCTGGAATCTTGGTTCTTCCCAGAATTTGTGCGACTTTATGATACATATAAAATGAAACCATGGATCATACCAATCAAATTACTTCTTTTAAATTTTCATGGAAATAAAAACATTAGTGAAAATAAAAACATTAGTGAAAATCAAAAAAAAGATCTTCGTATATCATCTAATCAAAAAGAATATCTTGAATTAGAGAACCGAAATAAAGAAAAAGAAGAAGAACAGCCGGGCCAAGGGGATATTAGATCAGATGCACGAAACCAAGAGAATCTTGAATCAGATGCACAAAAAAAAAAAAAATATGTTGAAAAGGATTACGCGGAATCAGACATTAAAAAAAGGAGAAAGAAAAGAAAATACAAGAGCAACAGAGAAGCAGAACTAGAGTTCTTCCTAAAAAGATATTTGCTTTTTCAATTGAGATGGGACGATTCTTTGAATCAAAGAATGATCAATAATATCAAGGTATATTGCCTCCTGCTTAGACTGATAAATCCAAGGGAAATTGCTATATCCTCTATTCAAAGAGGAGAAATGCGCCTGGACGTAATGTTGATTCAGAAGGATCTCACTCTTACGGAATTGATAAAAAGGGGAATATTTATTATTGAACCAGCCCGCCTGTCTATAAAACGGGATGGACAATTTATTATGTATCAAACCATAGGCATTTCATTGGTCCATAAGAGTAAACACCAAACTAATCGAGAACGTCGAGAAAAAAAATATGTTGATGAGAATTCTTTCAATGGATCTATTGCACAACATGGAAAGATGCTTATGAATGGAGATGAAAATCATTATGATTTTCTTGTTCCTGAAAATATTCTATCTCCTAGACGTCGTAGAAAATTGAGAATTTTAATGTGTTTCAATTTCAGTAATGAGAATATTGTGGATATAAATCCAGTATTTTTCAATGAGAATAACGTAAAGAACTCTGGGCAATTTTTGGATGAGGACAAGTGTCTTGATACAGATACAAATAAATTCATTCAATTCAAATTATTTCTTTGGCCCAATTATCGATTAGAAGATTTAGCTTGTATGAATCGCTATTGGTTTGATACGAATAATGGCAGTCGTTTCAGTATGTCAAGAATATATATGTATCCACGATTCAGAATTAGTTAATGGTACATTTTATATACATCATGTATCATAGCCGATATATGAAGACAGACAGGTGTACACACACGTTGTGTTACATTACATTCTGACACATGATACTGATTCAATGACGTATCAATTGGACCTAGGAATGAATCAACAGAATCTTCTTAAACCCAAATCATTCTCTTTCGTGGGTCCAGAAATGTACCATCCCTTTCTATGTATTGTATCCGAATCAAATTACAAATTAAATTGGATTTATTAATTCAATTTAAATAGAAAAAGTTATTATATGAATAAATCCAGATTATTGTGTGTACCAGATCGAAATGACTGGCATTATCATTTTATTATTATTCCTGATCGGTAAAATCCATATTTGTGGGAACGAAAGAAAAAAAAAAAGAGAGAAGAATTATTCTTTTTTATGGTAAAAAATTTATTTATCTCGGTTATTCCGCAAGAAGAAAAAGAAAAAAACAAAGGGTCTGTTGAATTTCAAGTATTCAATTTCACCAATAAGATACGGAGACTTACTGCACATTTTGAATTTCACAGAAAAGACTATTTATCTCAGAGAGGTCTGCGAAAAATTCTGGGAAAACGTCAACGGCTGCTGGCTTATTTGTCAAAAAAAAATAGAGTACGTTATAAGGAATTAATTGGTCAGTTGGATATTCGGGAGCCAAAAAATCGTTAATTTGAGGATTCATTTGAATTTTTTGGTTTATTAGATCTTGAATTTTGATGAACTTTGTTTCGTTTTCAACAATTCATGGAATAATGAATCGGGGAAGAAAGCATATGACTGTACCGGCTACAAAAAAAGACCTCATGATAGTCAATATGGGCCCTCACCACCCATCAATGCATGGTGTTCTTCGACTCATTGTTACTCTAGATGGTGAAGATGTTATTGACTGTGAACCTATATTGGGTTATTTACACAGAGGAATGGAAAAAATTGCGGAAAACCGAACAATTATACAATATCTGCCGTATGTAACACGTTGGGATTATTTAGCTACTATGTTCACAGAGGCAATAACGGTAAATGCCCCCGAACAATTGGGAAATATTCAAGTACCTAAAAGAGCCAGTTATATCAGAGTTATTATGCTGGAGCTAAGTCGTATAGCTTCTCATTTGTTATGGCTTGGGCCTTTTATGGCAGATATCGGTGCACAGACTCCTTTCTTCTATATTTTCCGAGAGAGAGAATTGCTATATGATCTATTCGAAGCTGCCACAGGTATGCGAATGATGCATAATTATTTCCGTATCGGAGGAGTAGCTGCTGATCTACCTCACGGATGGATAGATAAATGTTTGGATTTCTGCGATTATTCTTTAACAGGAGTTGTTGAATATCAAAAGCTTATTACGCGGAATCCTATTTTTTTGGAACGAGTTGAAGGAGTGGGCATTATTGGTGGAGAGGAAGCAATAAATTGGGGTTTATCGGGACCAATGCTACGAGCTTCCGGAATCCAATGGGATCTTCGTAAAGTTGATCATTATGAGTGTTACGATGAATTCGATTGGAAGTCCAATGGCAAAAAGAAGGAGACTCATTAGCTCGTTATTTAGTACGAATCAGTGAAATGACGGAATCTATAAAAATTCTTCAACAGGCTCTGGAAGGAATTCCGGGGGGACCCTATGAGAATTTAGAAGTACGGACGCTTTGATAGAGCAAAGGATTCTGAATGGAACGATTTTGAATACCGATTCATTAGTAAAAAACCTTCTCCCACCTTTGAATTGTTAAAACAAGAACTTTATGTGAGAGTAGAAGCCCCAAAAGGAGAATTAGGAATTTTTCTGATAGGAGATAATAGTGTTTTTCCCTGGAGATGGAAAATTCGTCCACCGGGTTTCATAAATTTGCAAATTATTCCTCAGCTAGTTAAAAGAATGAAATTGGCTGATATCATGACGATACTAGGTAGTATAGATATCATTATGGGAGAAGTTGATCGTTGAAATGATAATTGATACGACAGAAGTACAAGCTATCAATTCTTTTTCCAGATCGGAATCTTTAAAAGAAGGCTATGGCCTTATAGGGACGCTTGTCCCTATTTTTACTCCCGTATCGGGGATCACAATAGGGGTACTCGTGATTGTGTGGTTAGAAAGAGAAATATCCGCAGGGATACAACAACGTATTGGGCCTGAATATGCTGGTCCCTTGGGAATTCTTCAAGCTCTAGCGGATGGGACAAAACTGCTTTTCAAAGAGGATCTTCTCCCATCTAGAGGAGATATTCGTTTATTCAGTATCGGGCCATCCATAGCGGTCATATCAATTCTACTAAGTTATTCAGTAATTCCTTTTGGCTATCGCCTTGTTCTAGCCGATCTCGGTATAGGTGTTTTTTTGTGGATCGCCATTTCCAGTATTGCTCCTATTGGACTTCTTATGTCAGGATATGGATCGAATAATAAATATTTCAGGTGGTCTACGAGCTGCTGCTCAATCTATTAGTTATGAAATACCATTAACTCCATGTGTGTTATCAATATCTCTACGTGTGATTCGTTGCAACATTAACTTTTATTTCTTTCCTTTATTTCTAGGAAAGAGGTTGAATGTATTGAATAGATATCTTGATTTTTTTATTCACCATTTAGGTTGATGAACTAAACGAGATGGTTATATGAGTGAAACAAAACAGCTTATGAATTCGCAGTAAGAAGATTGATTCTCATTCCCTATGTACGAGAGGAAAGTGTAAGTAAAGATAAGCGGTGGAAACTGTTTACCCCAAGATTGGTTGATTAGTCATCATGACTTGAAGCGGGTGCAAAAGATCAACTGTATGGAGTTTCTACAATTGTTATTGTATGCATTATCATATCGGGAATCAATCAAAAATGAGTGGACGGTTAGGAACACCAAGGTACACAAAGGATTCGTCATGGAAATAATGTAAGGTATCAAAAACCAAAGGGATATTTTTGCATAAAAGGAATCATAATGAGGGCTTTAAGTTGGTAGAAATGATCAAGCAGTACTTCCCCATGATTCCGATCCAGAGTATGCTCCTATCCACTGATTAAAGAAATGACTATCGGGAACGAAGTAATCCTTTATTTTTTTTTTGAGAATCCCCTCTTCTGCGAAAGAAGAACAGGAACGAAAGAAATGGAATGCAATAGGAAAAATAAATAGTAATAGATCTTTCTTTATTCTTTCTTTCCTCCATCCCATCCGTATTAATACAGATAGGCTTCTTATCATTCATGAAATGAACTAATGTAGAGTGTCTAATTCTTTTCGTAATCGAAAGATATGGGTAGAAATATCTATTGATACAACGAGTATTTTATTGAAAGATTAAGCTATTACTGAACAAAGATAAATTGTAATATTAATTATAAAATAAATTATGAGAGCAATTCGGAAGCACTTTGAATTTGTTATTATAGCAGACAGAATTCCATTGGTCTAATTAGGGACTCCCTGATGCATCTTTACTCTATTCACTCTCAAAAAATGCCGAGGTAATACTGAATCAGTCCTTAGATTTATTTGTGGCCATCGAGGAGCCGTATGAAGCTGAGGTCTCATGTACGGTTCTGAAATAGCGATGGGAACAGTGATGTTATCATCGACTATGATTATCTAACAGTTCAAGTACAATTGATATAGTTGAGGCACAGTCAAAATATGGGTTTTGGGGATGGAATCTGTGGCGTCAACCCATAGGGTTTATAGTTTTTATAATTTCTTCCCTAGCAGAATGTGAGAGATTACCTTTTGATTTACCAGAAGCAGAAGAAGAATTAGTAGCGGGTTATCAAACCGAATATTCAGGTATCAAATTTGGTTTATTTTACGTTGCTTCTTACCTAAATCTACTAGTTTCTTCATTATTTGTAACAGTTCTTTACTTGGGCGGGTGGAATCTCTCTATTCCGTACATATTCATTCCTGAACTTTTCGGAATAAATAAAACGGGGGGAGTATTTGGAACAACGATTGGTATCCTTATTACATTAGCTAAAGCTTATTTGTTCCTGTTCATTCCTATCACAACAAGATGGACTTTACCTAGGATGAGAATGGACCAACTATTAAATCTTGGATGGAAATTTCTTTTACCCATTTCTCTGGGTAATCTATTATTGACAACTTCTTCCCAACTCCTTTCACTGTAACAGTATATGATACTCTAGATTCATAACCTCCCTTAAGCAAGAGAAAGAAATATCAAATTATTCATGGATAGCCACGATATGTTCCCTATGATGACTGGGTTCATGAATTATGGTCAACAAACAGTACGAGCTGCAAGGTACATTGGTCAAAGTTTCATGATTACCTTATCCCACGCGAATCGTTTACCTATAACTATTCAATATCCTTATGAAAAATCGATCACATCAGAGCGTTTCCGTGGTCGAATCCACTTTGAATTTGATAAATGCATTGCTTGTGAAGTATGTGTTCGTGTATGTCCCATAGATCTACCCGTTGTTGATTGGAGATTGGAAACAGATATTAGAAAGAAACGGTTGCTTAATTATAGTATTGATTTTGGAATCTGTATATTTTGTGGTAACTGCGTCGAGTATTGTCCAACAAACTGTCTATCAATGACTGAAGAATATGAACTTTCCACTTATGATCGTCACGAATTGAATTATAATCAAATTGCTTTGGGTCGGTTACCAATGTCAGTAATTGGGGATTACACAATTCGAACAATTATGAATTCGACTCAAATTAAAATAACCACAGATAAACCCCTTGATTCAATAACGATTACCAATGACTAAGATTCATTTTTGATCTAAAGGAGTGAAGCTTCTTTCATTTTGGTTGGTCAGTAACTACAAATCATAACTATTGATTGGTGAGAATCGCGGCTTGATTTGGATTTAGAATATATGAATATAGTCATGATGATTTCGGAATATCAAACTCCGAACTACTCTTTCGGATACAGAAGTGGAATTAGTCCAATAACTGTATCTACCTCAATCCAGACCCCATTACGATTCAATTAGAAACGTATCATATACAAGAAAAAAACAAGGTAACCTCTTTTTTCCTGGCTGGGTCAGTAAGGTCATGAAATATTTCAACTTTTTTTTATCTCTTATTTTATACATAATGGATTTACCTGGGCCAATACATGATATTCTTTTAGTATTTTTGGGATCAGGTCTTATACTAGGGGGTCTAGGAGTGGTATTACTTACCAATCCCATTTTTTCTGCCTTTTCATTGGGATTGGTTCTTGTTTGTATATCCTTATTCCATATTCTATCTAACTCCTATTTTGTAGCTGCTGCACAGCTCCTTATTTACGTGGGAGCTGTAAATGTCTTAATCATATTTGCTGTGATGTTCATGAATGGTTCAGAATATTACAATGATTTCTATCTTTGGACCGTTGGAGATGGGGTCACTTCACTGGTTTGTACAAGTATTCTTTTTTCACTAATTACTACTATTTCAGATACGTCATGGTATGGGATTATTTGGACTACAGGATCAAACCAGATTATAGAGCAGGACCTGATAAGTAATGTTCAACAAATTGGGATTCATTTATCAACAGATTTTTATCTTCCATTTGAACTCATTTCTATAATTCTTTTAGTTGCCTTGATAGGTGCAATTGCTATGGCTCGTCAGTAATAAATACTTAGAATTAGAAATGAATTAGAAATCCAAAATAAAATTAAAATAAATTTAAAATAAAAATAAATAAGGCCTTGTTCTGTCTTCTTGTATTGTTATTACATCCATTTTGCTTCAATTCAATTTATATATTTATTGTTCATATATTAAATTAAAAAGGGTTTTGTTTTAGTTCGATCCATTACCAATACCTTCCTTTGTTCCGTACTTGTTTTATATTCGAGTCAATCAGTGAAATTGTTGTTCATATTGAAATGAATCGAGATTGATGAGGAGTTGGTCAATGATGCTCGAGCATGTACTTATTTTGAGTGCCTATTTATTTTCTATTGGTATTTATGGATTGATCACAAGTCGAAATATGGTTAGAGCACTTATGTGTCTTGAGCTTATACTGAATGCGGTTAATATGAATCTCGTAACGTTTTCTGATTTATTTGATAGTCGACAATTAAAAGGAGACATTTTCTCGATCTTTGTTATAGCTATTGCAGCCGCTGAAGCAGCTATTGGGCCAGCTATTGTTTCGTCGATCCATCGTAACAGAAAATCAACTCGTATCAATCAATCGAACTTGTTGAATAAATAGTCATAATGATATAAAAAAAGACAGATATATATAATATTATATTCACCAATTAAAATTAGCATATATGACTCGTATGACCATGTTTGCTGAAACGTAAGAAATCAAAGTATCTTGGTCCTCTTTCCTAAACAGATCCAGAGGTAAATTGATTCTAAAAAAAAATCAATTCTGGTAAACTACTGATTCATCTGGTATCTACAATATATGATTCATTTACTACCGATTTTACCAGATCGAAAATTGATAACGTTCAAAAAATTGATAGACACAATGTCACATTCAGTAAAGATTTATGATACATGTATAGGATGTACTCAATGTGTACGAGCCTGCCCCACAGATGTATTGGAAATGATACCTTGGGACGGATGTAAAGCTAAGCAAATTGCTCCTGCTCCAAGAACAGAAGACTGTGTAGGTTGTAAGAGATGTGAATCCGCTTGTCCAACAGATTTCTTGAGTGTCCGGGTTTATTTATGGCATGAGACAACTCGCAGCATGGGTCTAGCTTATTGATACGTTCCGTAAAACTCTACTTGAATCCATTTGATTCTTCTTTACCGACAAAAACCCGTACTCGAGAAAATATATTATTTCGAGCGCGGGTTTTTATGGTCAAAGTCTATCTTGTCTTTACCACGAGTTATTTTCCTTGGTTAACAATAATTGTTGTTTTTCCAATATCCGCGGGTTCATCAATTTTCTTTCTCCCTCATAGAGGAAATAAGGTGGTGAGATGGTATACTATATGCATCTGCTTGTTAGAACTCCTTCTAACGACCTATGCATTCTGTTATCATTTCCAATTGGACGATCCATTAATCCAATTGGAGGAGGATTATAAATGGATAAATATTTTGTATTTTCACTGGAGACTCGGGATCGATGGACTTTCCATCGGACCCATTTTACTGACGGGATTCATCACTACTTTAGCTACTTTAGCGGCTTGGCCAGTTACTAGAGATTCGCGATTGTTCCATTTCCTGATGTTAGCAATGTACAGCGGTCAAATAGGATCATTTTCTTCTCGAGACCTTTTACTTTTTTTCATCATGTGGGAGTTAGAATTAATTCCTGTTTACCTACTTTTATCCATGTGGGGAGGTAAGAAACGTCTGTACTCAGCTACAAAGTTCATTTTGTACACTGCGGGGGGTTCCATTTTTCTCTTAATGGGAGTTCCAGGTATGGGTTTATATGGTTCCAATGAACCAACATTAAATTTTGAAACATCAGCTAATCGATCGTATCCCGCGGCATTGGAAATAATATTCTATTTTGGCTTCTTTATTGCTTATGCTGTCAAATCACCGATTATACCCCTACATACATGGTTACCAGATACCCATGGAGAAGCACATTACAGTACATGTATGCTTCTAGCTGGAATTTTATTAAAAATGGGAGCATATGGATTGGTTCGGATCAATATGGAATTATTACCCCATGCTCATTCTATATTTTCTCCCTGGTTGATGATAGTCGGAACGATTCAAATAATCTATGCAGCTTCAACTTCTCCCGGTCAACGCAATTTAAAAAAGCGAATAGCCTATTCCTCCGTATCTCATATGGGTTTCACAATTATCGGAATTGCTTCCATAACTGATATGGGACTCAATGGAGCCATTTTACAAATCATTTCTCATGGATTTATTGGTGCTGCACTCTTTTTCTTGGCAGGAACGAGTTACGATAGAATACGTCTTGTTTATCTCGATGAAATGGGAGGAATAGCTACCCCAATGCCAAAAATATTTACCATGTTAAGTAGCTTCTCGATGGCTTCGCTTGCACTGCCAGGAATGAGTGGTTTTGTTGCAGAATTGGTAGTCTTTTTTGGAATAATTACCAGCCCAAAATACCTTTTAATGCCAAAAATACTAATTACTTTTGTAATGGCAATTGGAATGATATTAACTCCTATTTATTCATTATCTATGTTACGCCAGATGTTCTATGGATACAAACTATTCAATGTTACAAACTCCTACTTTGTGGATTCTGGACCGCGAGAACTATTTGTTTCGATCTGTATCTTTCTACCCGTAATAGGTATCGGTATTTATCCCGATTTCGTTCTCTCACTATCAGTTGAGAAGGTAGAAGCTATTCTATCTAATTACTTTCATAAATAGTTTTCATAAATAAGAAATAAAGTCAAATAATCCTGTGATTTACAAAATCGGTCGCTGTACACTGAAAAAAAAAAAATGAAGT
>NW_027519808.1:22500-32500 GCF_043159265.1 Tasmannia lanceolata | reverse complement strand
ACAATTGAAGCATCTGAGGCTGCATCAATCGGGGATACACGACAGAAGGAATTGTTCTATCTCTAAATTTCACCTTCACCGAGCATAGGTTTATTTCAAAAATCTTTTTTCTTTGTATTACGAATCATGTCTCTTTCTCGTAAGACTGAGGTCGGTAAATCATAAATAATAAATAAATAATAATAAAAAAAAATCAAATCGCACCATCTCTGTAATAGGTAAATGCCTCTTTTTCTCCTGAGGTTGTCGGAATTATTCGTAATAAGATATTGGCTACAATTGAAGAGGTCTTATCAATAAAATTTCCATTTATCCGAGATCTAGGCATGGTTAACAATCCATTCCATAATTCTTCTCATTACCCCTAGAGGGAAAATGATCCCACAAACAAAGGAATTGTATAGTACGAAATCACATAAAAACAAACGGACTCATTCTAAAAAAAAAGGTGTCGACCTTCCACTCAAATTGTCCCTTTGGGGCAGGGATGGATAGGAAATATTTGAATCCGATTGTATTTCATTTAAATTAAGTATTAAGTATAAATATTAAGTAGTATACCAATGAACGGAACTATTCCTATTTTATCGAAGCTCAGGAATCAAGGAAGTTTTTCCTACAGATTCTGATGACTCTAGAAGTTTTGATTTGATTATGATCCAAAGAAAAAAAAAATCAAATCAAATAATAGAATCATTCCATGATGAAAATAGAATAAGAATAACCATCCATTTTTTGTGCATAGTGTGTATACACCACGCAATCGAAATATCAAAAAAATCCATGGGACGATTCATGAATTTGTAATAGATTGTGGGGTAGCTCATGAGAGGAATTGTTGTTGAGAAATCTGAAACTAGAAAGGAATTTTGGAATTCCTATGGAACCATAATAGTCTAAATGTAACCATAGTATAAAATAGGGTCAGTTGACTTGTTCCAATTCATTGGTTTAATCCAGTATAAATCTAAGAATAAGACGGGATCGTCTTCTTGACAAACATGAATAGATAGATTCTATCTATTTTTTTTTAATCTTTTTAATAAGATAAGAAAAAGATAAGAAAAAAAATGTTTTTTTATCCCTCGATCCTCGAGGGAAGATCTTTCTTTAATGAAAAGTTTTCTATTTTCTATTTAGAATTGATTGGTCATACCTGTATTGCAATAATACAATAATATGAATGACTCGCTATTCACTCGGTTTCTGGGTCATAATCATAAGATTATGTAGGAGAGATGGCCGAGTGGTTCAAGGCGTAGCATTGGAACTGCTATGTAGGCTTTTGTTTACCGAGGGTTCGAATCCCTCTCTCTCCGTACCTTCACCTAATTCACCAACGGTACCGACTACAATGTATCAAATCAAATAACAATTGATACGAGTATTCCAATCGTACTTTATTTGATATAGATTCTCTATTCCTAATTGCTGTGGTATGGAAAATACCGGAACGGAAAGAATGGACAAGGAATAAAAATCTCACCGCTGATCCATTTGTAATACGTGAATGGGAGAAAAATCCGGATCAAACCTCTTAGATCTATTTACTTCGGCGAAAGAAAAAAAAGGGGCTTGTCCAAAGCTTTGTTATTTTAGTTAGGTTCAAGTCTGACGGGAATAATATTCTACGACTAGCAACTCATTGATTTTCAAACCGATCCACTTAATATCTATTATTTGATTTACTAATCCTTTATATTGGGATGAATAAAGACTCAAATGTTTTGCCAACTCCTCGTGGGGGGATGAATCCATATAATTTTGAATCAGAGCTCTGGATCTTTGTTCATCCCTCATAGTAATAATATCTTGGGGTTTGCAGCGATAACTTGGGATATCTACTATACGGCCATTAACTAAAATATGTCTATGATTAACTAATTGCCTGGCTCCCGGAATGGTCGAAGCCATACCCAATCGAAAAAGGATGTTATCCAAACGCATCTCAAGTAGTTGTAGTAAAACCTGACCTGTTGACCCTTTGGCTTTCCCAGCAATACGAACATATCTAAGTAATTGTTGCTCTGTCAGACCATAATGAAAACGCAATTTTTGTTTTTCTTCTAGACGAATACGATATTGAGATCTTTTCCCGGAACGCGATTGGTTTCTAAGATCACTTCCGGATCTAGGTCTTTTCCTAGTGAGTCCCGGTAAAGCCCCTAGACGGCGTATTTTTTTGAAACGAGGCCCTCGGTAACGAGACATAAAGACTCCTTAATTTTATTGAAATTTCATTTTACAGAATAAACCTAAATTAATACTGAACTAAACGATAAACGAAGCTAAATCCACTGAAGTACTACAAAGAGGAATAAGATGAATTGTATCAATATCCGTATTATTTTGTATATTGTATATATGGGAAGTTAAGGATCCTTTTCTTGATTTGTTCTGTATAGATCAAACGGCTCCAATCCGTTTTTTATTCTTTATTCATAGTTGGAAGTTCCCGCGACATAACATAATAGATCGGTAACCCGACATTTGGAGAAAAAAAAGGGGGGGGTCTTCTCAATATTCCTTGGTCTCAAGGAAAGATGATCAATCCTGATAAAAAAAAAAAAATAGAACAAATAGAGAAAGCCGACTATCGGAATCGAACCGATGACCATCGCATTACAAATGCGGTGCTCTAACCTCTGAGCTAAGCGGGCTCATATAACAGAAATAGTGCGTGAATAGGAATTCGGGAAACTATTGGGATCTTAGTTAGCTATTAGCTATTAATAATTATTAATATTAATTATTATAAATTATTATAACATATTAATTAATATTAATAATTATTAATATAATATGAATTTTGATTTTATTTTTGATTATTTTCTATTTGATTATTTATTTTTGATTATTTCATTTATTAGTAGTCACTAGCACTAGAATTTTTTTTTTTCATTCAAATCAAATTTAAAAAACGCAAAATAATACTATATACATATGAAATAATTCTATATTCTATTATAGAATAGAATATAACTATTAGTTATAGCAGTTATAGCAGATTATATGAATTCTATTTCTATTAGAGTGTAGTTCCTAAGGAAAGGATAAGATAAGGATGCAATCCAGATCCTACTGAGATATTCCTTTTGTTTCATTCGGAAAGGGAGGAGATAGGACGAAAAAAAAAAAAAGAAGAATGAATATCGACCGTTCCAGTATTCCAAACTGCGCGGGAGAAAATGAGAGGGGGGGGGAACATCTATATGTGGGATATATCCATCCATATTGAATTGCAGATACATCAATGATAGAATCATTTCTGATTGGACCAAATAATGGAATGGTCCTCCAATAGATATGAAAGAAGATGGGCAAGAAATAAAATAGGAGCAGACACTTTTTCGATATAGGAATCAGTATCTAATGAATTCAATGGTTCCAACATAAATGAAAGAAGGGGATGGGATCACAATGAGATCGAGATCTCATAAGGGGGATATGGCGAAATTGGTAGACGCTACGGGCTTGATTGGGTTGAGCCTTGGTATGGAAACCTA
The DNA here is from genome assembly GCF_043159265.1 of Tasmannia lanceolata. Classification (NCBI taxonomy): domain Eukaryota; kingdom Viridiplantae; phylum Streptophyta; class Magnoliopsida; order Canellales; family Winteraceae; genus Tasmannia; species Tasmannia lanceolata. The sequence continues at coordinate 28,994 of NW_027519808.1, read as the reverse complement.
CTAAGTGGTAACTTCCAAATTCAGAGAAACCCTGGAATTAAAAATGGGCAATCCTGAGCCAAATCCAGTTTTCTGAAAACAAGGGTTCAGAAAGCGAGAATCAAAAGAAGGATAGGTGCAGAGACTCAATGGAAGCTGTTCTAACGAACGGGGTTGACTACATTGGTAGAGGAATCCTTCTATCAAAACTCCAGAAAGGATGACCTTATTTAAGTACATAGACGTACTTAAATATCAAATGATTAATCACGACCCGAATCCGGATTTTTTGATTATTTATATGAAAAATTGCAGAATTCTTGCTAAATTAAATCGATTCCAAAAGGAAGAATCGAAGATTCAGTGATCAAATCATTTACTCCAGAGTCTGAAAGATCTTTTGAAGAACTGATTAATCGGACGAGAATAAAGATAGAGTCCCATTCTACATGTCAATACCGACAACAATGAAATTTATAGTAAGAGGAAAATCCGTCGACTTTTGAAATCATGAGGGTTCAAGTCCCTCTATCCCCAATAAAAAAAAAAAGGCCTATTTTATTCCATTCCCTAACCATTTATCCTCTTTTTTCGTCAGTGGTTCAAAATGAGCTTAGCTATGTTTCTCACTCACTCTACTCTTTCACAAATGGATCCGACCAGAAATCTTTCTCTCTTATCACAAGTCTTGTGATAGATATGATCTACGTACAAATGAACATATATGGCAAGGAATCTCCATTATTGAATCATTCACAGTCCATATCATTACTCTTACACTTACAAAGTCTTCTTTTTGAAGATCCAAGAAATTCCAAGGCTGAGGTAAGATTTTCTAATGTTTTTTGAGTCCCTTTAATTGACATAGACCCAAGCCCTCTAGTAGGATGATGCGTCGGGGATGGTCGGGATAGCTCAGCTGGTAGAGCAGAGGACTGAAAATCCTCGTGTCGCCAGTTCAAATCTGGTTCCTGGCACGTGGTTAATATATCGAATAGATACTCATACAAATGAATCGATATGGATCGGGATCCATATTCTATTCGTTAATAGTCTAGATCATGATACATACTTATCCATCTAGGGATATATCTAGATCCCCCATTTTTTTTTTTGATGGGTAAAGAAAAGAATTAGATTCTGTTCCCTCTTCTTTTTTGTTTGTTCATACTGTACCTGCTCTCGCTCAAAAAGAATGTTAATACTTCATACATATTTGAATTGAAGTTAGTTGGCTGAAAACCCAAAAGTCTAGTCTAGAGAGGAATCGAAGGGTAGGAATAGACAGGATTCATTTCAGATACAGTACAAAGAAAATCTGATCCCCTTTTCATTTCTGAATTTTGAGTTCATAATTTCATATTTTCTTTCATATTCTATTTCTTCACTTTCTCTTTCTTCACTCCCTCCTACGTGACTTTTCGGGGCCCATCTAAGTGATGTGCGCGGTACAAAGTTCATGGTGCAGAACTCTTTTGATTCATCCTATTGGCTTTGCTCATCCGAAATGGATATCTTCCAAATTGGGGAATATCAATGAAGCCCCTTTAGTAGCCCATTCATAATACTGAGATGAGAGTCCAGTTATTCTGTTTCATCTAGAACAGAACATAAAAAGATTCCTTGAATATCTGGAGTCGTAGAAGTGAATATTAGTTTCTTATCATTCAATGAGCATCTTGTATTTCATAGAAATTGGGGGCAATATAATCCTTACGTAGGGGCCAGCCTATCCAACTTTCAGGCATCAAGATACGTTTCAGGCGTGGATGATTTTCATAAGAGATTCCCAACATATCATAAGATTCCCGTTCTTGAAAATCAGCACTTTTCCAAATCCAGAAAACAGACGGGATTCTAGGATTCCTCCTTGGGGCAAATACTTTTATGCATACCTCTTCGGGTTGATCCACACCATACTGTATTCTCGTAAGATGATACACACTAGCTAACAACCCGCCCGGTGCTACATCATAAGCACACTGGGAACGTAGATAATTGTAACCATATACATATGAAATGACAGCAATGGAGTACCAATCCTCGGGCTTTATTTGTAAAGTCTCTATTCCTTGGTAATCGAAGCCCAAAGATCTATGCACTAGCTCATGCTTGACTAGCCAAGCAGATAAACGACCTTGCATCTTCTTGATCTCTCCCACATTTGTATTTGTATGAGTATTTCACATTTACGATGAAATTTATGAAGATTTACCCGCTGTTTGTTATTCTGCACAAAAGCATCCTGCCTAATTCACTAATTCGTGGGAAGATACTGAACTTTTGTATTTGAAAGATGTTTCAGTTTCAGGAGGTATTTCTGAAGTAGATGGAGATTTATAGAGTAATCCTTGATCGTAATTTCCAGTATGAGTACTGCGTCCAACATGAAACTTGTGATTGGTAGTAAAATATCGATTTTCCTGTTGAGACCCAATTTGATCTTCATAGATTTCTCGAGATACTTTCTTACGAAGTTTCGTTATAGCATCTATAACTGCCTCTGGTTTGGGTGGGCAGCCCGGCAAATAGACATCCACAGGAATTAGCTTATCGACTCCCCGAACGGTACTATAAGAATCCGTACTGAACATCCCTCCTGTAATAGTACAAGCTCCCATCGCAATGACATATTTTGGTTCAGGCATTTGCTCATATAATCTCACTAAGGAAGGCGCCATTTTCATTGTTACTGTGCCGGCTGTTAAAATGAGGTCTGCTTGCCTAGGACTCGATCTTGGTACCAATCCATAACGATCAAAGTCGAATCGCGAGCCTATTAATGAAGCAAATTCAATGAAGCAACAACTGGTACCATAGAGAAGCGGCCATAAACTGGAGAGTCTTGACCAATTCGAAAGATCATTCGATGTAGTTGAAATAACTGAATTTTGGGTTGTTTGGTCAAGTAACGGAAACTCAATAGAATTAATAACTGTCTCAATGTAATCTTTTCTTTGTTTTTGATTTTGATTGTCTGAATATTCAGGAGCTAAGACCATTCCAATGCTCCTTTTCGCCATGCATAAACTGAACCAACAATTGGGATAAGCACGAAAATGAAAGCTTCTATAAATACAGATACACCCAATACATCGAAACTCATTGCCCATGGATAAAGAAAGACCGTTTCAACATCAAAAACAACAAAAACTAGAGCAAACATGTAATAGCGAATTCGGAATTGTAACCAAGCATCCCCCATTGGTTCTATACCCGATTCATAACTAGAGAGTTTCTCTGGTCCTTCACTAATCGGGGCTAAAACTCCCGAAATTAGAAATGCTAAAATAGGAATAAGACTTGATATTATTAGAAATGCCCAGAAAATATCATATTCGTAAAGCAGAAACATAGATGCACTCTCATGAATGTGGAATATACCGAATTAGTCGATTCAAATTGGAATTGTCAATTCATCCATAACTGCTTAGTCGAAACAACAATTTTGATCGAACCACATAGTTGAGTTTGTTTGCTGCGGGTCATGCCTCGTTTCAAGATTCATCCAATAGAATCCCACTTACCCTTTCTTCAATTCTATTTAGATATGGTGTAGACATATTATGTTCTTGTACAAATAAGACTCTCTCACTTTACCTTGGGTTTTCTATAAAAAAAAAAATAAATGAAAGAATATTTTCATTTTCATCAAAAATGAATAAAAAAAAGATTAATTCAATATTAATTATATTATCTATAATTATGTGAAAATAAAATGGAAATATTCCATTTTCAATGAAAATATTCAATGAATATAATATAATAATATAATAAAATCAAAGAAGAGGTCTGGCTCATTTTTTTTTTTCTCTTTTGTAGTAGAATGCCTAGCTCGGGATTTAGGGTATATTCTACTCGGTTGGCGTTGGTGTATTCTTTTCATTAAGATCGGGGTATAGAATCATTGTTTCTATTGATTCGATATGAATACATAAACAGAAACAGAATGCATCGACCAATTAGACTCTCTCCTTGTCCCAGATTTATACTTAATTGATTTGATTCAATCTTCAATCTGTTGAATTATGAGGAACCCTTACATAGAACAACTCATGGGTTCCTATACCCAAATTAGATACTTTTGACCTGTACTATCCCGACAGGACCCCCCAGAAACAATCGAGTTATTTAAATCGAGTTAAAAGTCTTGAAAGAGTCATCCTATTTCGGACCCATTTCTAGTACCCAAAATCGCTATTTGGAATGACTCGAAATACTTATTAATGTAATAACACCTAGTAAGACCAACCAATGGGTTAGGTTTCGTGACAATCAAAAGAGGTTTCGTTTGAAGCAAACCCACACAATGGAGCGTACCACAATGGTAGAGTCGGCCGAATCATAAATTATCTACAGAAGATAGCTCTGATGGAATCACGCGTTGTCGAACAATTCGACAGACCAAATCCCCAAAAACACTCATAGAAATAGAAGAGAGCACAAACGTTGATACCTTTAGGACCAATTCATTATTTCTGAAACAATGAATTTGGGTTGTTGTTCCACCAAAGAGCGATCAGTCGGGGGATTGGATTCCTAACTCATCCAAGTTCAAACAGACCCCTAATCTTCTTGCATAAAGTCTGCATCGGTAGAATCGACAGAATTGAAATGATGAGCAATTGGATTGGAGTAGGTTGGGATACAAAAAAATAAGTATTGTACAGAAAGATAAAAATAACTAAACTACTTGCTTTGCCTTTGCTAGGCCGGCTATACGAAGAAAAGTCTAGTCTATTTTACAATGTTTACAATGAAACTTACCGAAGAGCTTTCTTTTTGAAACTCTGGCTTTTCTACAAATACAAGAACAGGTCCTAGATCCGTGTGACTTACTATTACTATTAGATTCGATTTTGTTGGGTCAGGTTGGGGTTTTTGGCTAGGCTCGTGTTATGATTTTGACTTCATAATCAATTGGCTTGGGTATACCAAACCAAAGAAAAGGTGTATCACTCAATCTTTGATCATGGACAAGAAAAAGAGGAAACAAGCCATATGTCATTCCCCCACGAAAATGAATGAAGAAGAATTGGTTTGGGTATTCGAGATTCGAAAATACCGATCCGGTTGGATCCATTGGAATGAATTATTTTTTTTTTTTCATTTTCATGCCCCGAGGGATCGCCGTGAGCATGTGGAAATGATTCCATTTCCATGGACCAACCCACTGGCCATCTGCAAGCACGCACTAATGAGGAAACGAAAACTATACAAAAATGCAAAAATGTATAGGGCTATACGGACTCGAACCGTAGACTTTCTCGGTAAAACAGATCAAACTGATTATTATCGAAATGATTCGAACTGTTTCAAAGACCCAACATGCATTTTTTCGCATTGGGCTCTTTCATCAACTGATAGAAAGATCAGTTGAGTCCACCATATTTTTTCTTGACAGGAAGATAACGAGATGGCTCCATGTGCTCTGGATTCATTATTTGTATTCTGATCCAGGAGCAATACCAAAGTGTTTCAAAGAAGGGTTACCTTGACGTAGGTCTGCCTCCGGCCTAGATCAACCTAAGATAGAGTCTCTATCGCTCCGCTCCAACAGTCAAATAGGGTACTTCATACACCTTAAAGCTCATAGGACGAAAAGAGGTTGTTTTGAGGTCCTTATACTCATTATGCCTAGCATTGAATAGACTGGGTATTCACCTTATCAATGATCAAATCAATGATGGGTTCCGTTTGGCACATAAATTGGTGCTTGAATCGGACCGAATCAAATATTTGTCAGGCTACTGTTCTCTTGTTCCTTCGAATCCATGGAGTAAGACATCGATTTCTCCATAGAATCAATTCTGTTGATTGCATGATGGACTCCCCTGAAAAAGCATTGGCGCACGTGTAAACGAGGTGCTCTACCTAACTGAGCTATAGCCCTTGTCATAGATATCTTAACATCTAGAGAATTTATTGTCAAGATGGATATTCCATGATCCCACATGATAGCTCTCTGATCCTTTTCCTGCCAAGGATTGGTATTGCTTAGAAGTAAGATTCCATCTATAATTCCCGATGTGATGGGTCCCATTTTTTTTTTTTTCTTTATGATGATAAATGACCTACTTAACCCAGTGGTTAGAGTATTGCTTTCATACGGCAGGAGTCATTGGTTCAAATCCAATAGTAGGTAGAGCTTATTAGATACCGGAGTCGATGGTCTCTAATAAGTTTTTCTACCCACCTTCTTTTCTTTTTTTTTTTTTTTCGTTGCATCAGATTACACTTGATTGTATCCAATTGGCGGAATCCAAATATGGTGTATAAGCAGAACTTCTTTTGATTATTCTGATGCAACGATTAGTACGAAATAACATTGATAGCCTCTACTCGTGTCCTAGCTCTTCGGAGAGCTAGATTCGCCTCAATTTCTTGTCTCTTGCCTTCAGCTCTACTCAAGCTAGCTTCGGCTATTTCAAGAGTTCGCTGAGCTTCTTGCGGATCAATGTCACTACCCCTCTCCGCATCATTTACTAAAATGGTGATCTCATTATTGCCTATTC
>NW_027519808.1:0-17500 GCF_043159265.1 Tasmannia lanceolata | reverse complement strand
AGAAAGTCCTTTTTCTAATTATCTGAATTCTAGTTATCTGAATAGTGGGTCTAAGAGTAACAATCGCTATTATGATCGTTACATGTATGATATTAAATATAGTTGGAATAATCACATTAATAGTTGCATTGATAGTTATCTTCATCCTGAAATCAGTATTGAGAGTTATATTTCAAGTAGTAGCGACAATTACGGTGACAGTTACATTTCTAGTTTCATTTGTAATGAAAGTGTAAGTGTTAGTGACAATGGGAGTTCAAGTATAAGAACTAGTGGTAATGGCAGCGATTTCAATATAAGAGGAAGATCTAATGATTTCGATATAAATAAAAAATACAGACATTTATGGGTTCAATGCGAAAATTGTTATGGATTAAATTATAAGAAATTTTTTAGGTCAAAAATGAATATTTGTGAACAATGTGGATATCATTTGAAAATGAGTAGTTCAGATAGAATCGAACTTTCGATTGATCCGGGCACTTGGGATCCTATGGATGAAGACATGGTCTCTATCGACCCCATTGAATTTCACTCGGAGGAGGAACCTTATAGAGATCGTATCGATTCTTATCAAAGAAAGACAGGTTTAACCGAGGCTGTTCAAACAGGCATAGGTCAACTAAATGGTATTCCCATAGCAATTGGGGTTATGGATTTTCAGTTCATGGGGGGTAGTATGGGATCCGTAGTAGGCGAGAAAATAACCCGTTTGATCGAGTATGCTACTAATGGATCTCTACCTATTATTATGGTGTGTGCTTCTGGAGGAGCACGCATGCAAGAAGGAAGTTTGAGCTTGATGCAAATGGCGAAAATATCTTCCGCTTCATATAATTATCAATCAAATAAAAAGTTATTCTATGTATCAATCCTTACATCTCCTACAACCGGTGGAGTGACAGCCAGTTTTGGTATGTTGGGAGATATCATTATTGCCGAGCCCAATGCCTACATTGCATTTGCGGGTAAAAGAGTAATTGAACAAACATTGAATAAGACAGTACCCGACGGTTCACAAGCGGCTGAGTATTCATTCCATAAGGGCTTATTCGATTCAATCGTACCACGTAATCCTTTAAAGGGTGTTCTGAGTGAATTATTTCAGCTACATGGTTTCTTTCCTTTGAATCAAAATTCAAGTAATGAAAACCTATAATAGAATAAAATAAATCGAATCGAAGTGTTGTATATTTCTATATCTCCCGAGAACCTCCATTTTTGACTTGACTATGAATTCCTGTTGGATCAGATTCTAACGAATTTTTGGGGAACTCATAATAAACCCCTTATTCTCCTTATTAAAATAAAAAGATAAGGACGGGAGAACAAGAATAATAAAGCGGATTATCATACGTATATTTCGTGTAGAAAGATGAATAGGTACATTTATTTAGTTCTACATTCCTTGAACTTATTATATACTTATAATACTTATAATAGATAGACTTATCATAAGATATCTTTTATAACAGGAGATATCTTTTATAACAGGTACAAATATTAAATCGAGGCACCTATTCTATGACAGATCTCAACTTACCCTCTATTTTTGTGCCTTTAGTGGGCCTAGTATTTCCGGCAATTGCAATGGCGTCTTTATCTCTTCATGTTCAAAAAAACAAGATTGTTTAGATCCGATGGGACTAAATCTCATCAATTTATTTCAACACTTGGACTTGGATCATAATACAGATACCTATTTAGTGGAATATGGTACGATATGTGGCTCCCCTCGAACACAAAAATAATACAAATAACAAATAAAAAGGAAAAGGCTGTTATGTTATGCATGCAGATACATGATCTATGGATAAATGCATGTATATGCGGGTATAGCTGTTTTAAAATAGATCGGCGGATATCTATATCTGAAATAGAAAGTAAATGTATCTATATGTTATGTAGATATACATAATGGGATCATATGAAGGGGATGTTATTATTTTATATCTAACCAATTCGATGAATTACTGCTAAGGGTTCACATCATAATAGTGCTAGTTGATGAGAGTTACTTCGGGAGCCAAAAAGGTAAAGTCAAATTCATTTGGCTTATTCTCTCAATTCCAATAGAATGCAACTGGATCTAGTATGAACTGGCGATCAGAACGTATATGGATAGAACTTATAACGGGGTCTCGAAAAACAAGTAATTTCTGCTGGGCCTTTATCCTTTTTTTAGGTTCGCTAGGATTCTTATTGGTTGGAACTTCCAGTTATCTTGGTAGGAATTTGATATCCTTATTCCCGTCTCAGCAAATAATTTTTTTTCCACAAGGGATCGTGATGTCTTTTTATGGGATCGCGGGTCTGTTCATTAGTTCCTATTTGTGGTGCACAATTTCGTGGAATGTGGGTAGTGGTTATGATCGATTCGATAGAAAAGAAGGGGTCGTGTGTATTTTTCGTTGGGGATTTCCTGGAATAAATCGTCGAATCTTCCTTCGATTTCTTATGAGAGATATCCAGTCGATCAGAATGGAAGTTAAAGAGGGCCTTTATTCCCGTCGTGTCCTTTATATGGAAATTAGAGGCCAGGGAGCTATCCCCTTGACTCGAACTGATGAGAATTTGACTCCACGAGAAATTGAACAAAAAGCTGCCGAATCGGCCTATTTCTTGCGTGTACCAATTGAAGTATTTTGAAATAAACTGTGATGAAGAATGAATGTTTTCTTTCTCAGTATGAGGGAAGGAGCTCAGGAATCCCCTTTTACTTTTAATATAAGCGAAGTTTCTTCGGAACGTTCATTCGAGCAAATCATGTTAGATTCTATTTCACCCGTTCTGTTGGTAATGCCGCTGTACTGTGGCCTATAGAATAAAGCAAGCAAGCAGGCATATATGGAACAACCATAATAAGAAGCAAGTTTTGTCCACCAAAACTATTTTTATGCATATGGAACTCAACTCAATTCTTTCATATTAGTAAGAAGTCCAATAAGTATGTATTCATCACACATATCAGAACATTTCGGAATACAGTACAGAATTCATCTTTTTAGGCCCAATATTTTGAATTGATACGTTAGATACAGATGGATCATCTCTCATAAATTATCTCCCTTTTGTCATTTGTCAATCGATCTTTCTTTTTATCTTATCCTCTCTTTTGCTCCTTGATGGCCAAACGATTGGATCTTTCATAACCATCCAATTTCTCTCTCCTTTTGCCACTCCTTTCGGATTTCATCATCAATATTCTTCAAAAATATCCCTTCAATTATTCCTGGGCTGTGGGTAGCCAGCCAAACATTTCGAAATAATTGATTGATCGAGGGGGAGTTTTTTTGTCTCAAAATCCGAATAATATTCATTACTTCAAGTGGTTGCATTCATCGAAAGGAACAAATGAAGATGCAATTGGTTCGAATTTGACCATGGGATATCTGGAAACAATATTTGATTATTTCTTTCATTTGAAATGGGCCCTTATTTTTTCATTTCATTTTTATTTGATTCTATTTCTATATTCTTTCCAGATCCAAGGACTAAACAATGAAAAAAAAAAAGTGCCAAAAAAGAAAAAAGCATTGACTCCCCTCCCATATCTTGCATCTATAGTCTTTTTGCCCTGGTGGATCTCTCTCTCATTTAATAAAAGTCTGGAACCTTGGGTTACTCATTGGTGGAATACCAGGCAATCCGAAACTTTTTTGAATGATATTCAAGAAAATAACGTTCTAGAAAGATTCATAGAATTAGAAGAACTATTCCTGTTGGACGAAATGATAAAGGACTACCAGGAGACACAGATACAAAAGTTTCGTATAGGAATCCACAAAGAAACGATACAATTGATCAAAATGCACAATGAAGATCATATCCATATCATTTTGGATTTCTCGGCAAATATAATCTGTTTCGCTATTCTAAGCGGTTATTCTATTCTGGGTAATGAAGAACTTCTCATTTTGAATTCTTGGGTTCAGGAATTCCTCTATAACTTAAGTGACACAATAAAAGCTTTTTCTATTCTTTTATTAACTGATTTATGTATCGGATTCCACTCGCCTTATGGTTGGGAACTAATGATTGGCTCGATCTACAAAGATTTTGGATTTTCCCATAACGATCAAATTATATCTGGTCTTGTTTCTACCTTTCCAGTCATTCTAGATACAATTTTGAAATATTGGATCTTCCATTATTTAAATCGTGTATCTCCTTCACTTGTAGTCATTTATCATTCAATGAATGAATGAAGAACTCATTTGATCCGCTGATATCAATCAAATAATCCCACTCTTTATACTTTTACCCGTCCAGGGAATTCGATTCCTCCTATATTCCAGTACAATTATTCCAGTACAATATCAGAATCGTGGATAGGGAACTATACTATACTAACTATATTAGCTACCTACCTAATTTATTGTAGAAATTTCCGGGATCAATGATTGGACCATGCAAAATAGAAATACCTTTTCTTGGGTAAAGGAACAAATGACTCGATTCATTTCCGTATCGATCATGATATATGTAATAACTAGGACATCTATTTCAAATGCATATCCTATTTTTGCGCAGCAGGGTTATGAAAATCCACGAGAAGCAACTGGGCGTATTGTATGTGCCAATTGCCATTTAGCTAATAAACCCGTGGATATTGAGGTTCCACAAGCTGTGCTTCCTGATACTGTATTTGAAGCAGTTGTTAGAATCCCTTATGATATGCAACTGAAACAAGTTCTTGCTAATGGTAAAAAGGGGTCTTTGAATGTGGGGGCTGTTCTTATTTTACCCGATGGATTCGAATTAGCTCCCCCCGATCGTATTTCTCCCGAGATGAAAGAAAAGATAGGCACTCTGTCTTTTCAGAGTTATCGCCCCACTAAAAAAAATATTCTTGTGATAGGTCCTGTTCCTGGTCAGAAATATAGTGAAATCGTCTTTCCCATTCTTTCTCCGGACCCTGCTACTAAGAAAGACGTTAACTTCTTAAAATATCCTATATACGTAGGTGGGAACAGGGGAAGGGGCCAGATTTATCCCGATGGGGGTAAGAGTAACAATACAGTCTATAATGCTACAGGAGCGGGTATAGTAAGCAGAATAGTACGTAAAGAAAAAGGGGGGTATGAAATAACCATAGCTGATGCATCGGATGGACACCAAGTAATTGATATTATACCTCCAGGACCGGAACTTCTTGTTTCAGAGGGTGAATCTATCAAGCTTGATCAACCATTAACGAGTAATCCTAATGTGGGTGGATTTGGTCAGGGAGATGCAGAAATAGTACTGTCAAGATCCATTACGTGTCCAAGGGTTGTTGTTCTTTTTGGTATCTGTTATTCTGGCACAAATCTTTTTGGTTCTTAAAAAGAAACAGTTTGAGAAGGTTCAATTGTCCGAAATGAATTTCTAGATACATGGATCCATCAAATTGGTAAAAAGAGACGAACTATTGTTGATCGATGCAATTATGTATGATCAAAAAAATAATGAAAAGCTTTTTTCTTTATACTGTTTTTCGGCGAGATGTCAGGAATTGTTTGTGCCCCGTTCCTAGTAATAATATGTATATTCTGAAGAAGGCTACTTGACATTTTTTTTTTTTTCAAAAAAAAAATTGGAGTGGTGTGACTATGCCAGGCCTCTTAATCCCAGATTATAAATGCCATGTAATGCATCAATAGTTTTTGATTCTATTGTACCTAATAGAATCGAATTCTATTAGATAATAGGCAAGGAAGAAAATAAATGGCAAGGAATAAATGAAAGTAACAAATGATTCTAGGAGGGATTGCTCGTCTTACTAATCTTCCACACAAGAAAAGGAATTTTTCACCCTTTTCCTGTGTGGAAATAATAATGATTCTTGATCCTGTTCGTTAAAGATTACGATTTTCTTTTCCAGGACTATTATAACCTCTTTCTTTAGATTCATAAGCAGTAGTGGACAAACAAAAAAAAAGGGGGGGGGCGGGGGGAATCACTCATTGAGCAAATAGAACTTCTTCAATGAACTTATAAAAAAAAAAAAAGCAAATTTTCGCTGTGATGAGATAATCAATAAGGATTTGGATATGTGCAAAAATCCAAGATTTTCACTTTTTTTTTTTCACCACACTCGGGCATTAAATTAAGTGTCTTTTGCTTGAAATTTTATTTATGGAGTAAGGTTCATTTCCATACTAATTGGAATTGATTTGAAGAATGTCTCATCTGTAGAAATCCATATTGTGTCATCCATAAAATCGATTGATTCCTTCTTTCTTCTTGCTTCGGAAGAGTCCGTCCATACTATAGAGGAACAGATACTATGACAATCAAGGGATTAAATTCTTCAAAAACATCATTAGAAACAAAGGAATGGGGTGGTTTTAAACATCGGATCGAAGCAAAGGATCCGTTTTGTCATTTCTACGAATCAAATATTCTTCTTATGTTGACTGAATGAATTTCCAACCTTTATGTTATGAAATGGATCAAAGTCTCGCTGGAAGAGTAAGAACTCAACAGGACCTTACCCCTCTTTGTTTTGTCTGATTCGAGGGGTAAGGTCCTGTTGAGTTCTTACTTTTTCATGTCCACAATCCGGTTCTCATCCGATCACTATAGGGATGAGCCCAATCCGGAGTATGAACCGTAAAAGAAAATACCTATTGAACCAATCACAGGAATACCAGTTACAGTACCTATCAGCCAAAGAGGAATCCTTCCAGTAGTATCGGCCATTTACCCCGCTTCCCTCCACATTTCATCAAGTGGTCATGCTAGAGACATAAACAGTCATGGATAATTATGAGGATGATATCCTTCCGAATGGGATAAGAGAATTCCTACTATTCTCTTTCTTTCTCTCAATTGAAGAAATAATTGGAAAATAAAACAGCAAGTACAAAAATGAGTAATAACCCCCAGTAGAGGCTGGTACGATTCAATTCAACATTTTGTTCGTTCGGGTTTGATTGTGTCGTAGCTCTATAATTCAGATTAGGTTTATCGTTGGATGAACTGCATTGCTGATATTGACCCCAAAAAAGAAACGGTAGGTACAGCCAGTCCGTGAACGGCCAACCAGCGCACTGTAAAAATTGGATAGGTTCGATCTATGGTCATTGAGGCCTCCTAAAAGGATCTACTAAATTCATCGAGTTGTTCCAAAGGGTCAAAACGGCCAGTTATTAATGGAATCCCCTGTCGGCTCTCTGTGAAATACTCGTTTGGCCGAGGGCTTCCAAACACATCATAAGCTAAACCCGTGCTGACGAATAACCAACCCGCAATGAATAGGGAAGGTATAGTAATACTATGAATAACCCAGTATCGAATACTGGTGATAATATCAGCAAAAGAACGTTCTCCCGTGCTTCCAGACATGCTGAGCTCCACATATTCTTGTACAGTCAAAGGGGGATCGATTCCTTGAAAGATGGGATCAGTAAATGGAAAACTACTGATATTTCATCTTTGTGAGATCGTCAATATTGTACCGAAGGTGTATTTAGAGTATACCGAATCAGTATAGCTATCCTTCCTCTGACACAGCAACGCAGTTTCAATCAGTATCGAAAAGAAATGGTACATAATTCCCCTTTTCCTTTCTTGTTACTTGTCTATGCGGAACCGCGTGTCATTCAATCAAAAATTGATCAAATTTCTGTAGTATAGGGTTTCAAGTATTGGCTTTGGACTAGAAACTGAAGTTCTTAGTAAAGTTTGAGTCAACGGGTTCTAGTTCTAATAATTAATGAACGAGATTATCATATTCCACACAATTCAATTAGATGCAAAATATAGAAATCCCCTCTCATGGTTGTAGAAAAGATATTTTTCTTTTTTTCTAATCCTTTCATTTCAAGTAATTGGTTGGTTCTACAGTAGTAGATAGTATTCGATGAAAGAAAGAGAAGAAACAATAAATAGTTTGAACAATCAATATTCGTGATGCAACCATTACTGGATTAGATCCAAAGGTTCCTTCTTGACCTAGCTACAAGGATGGAACTCCATGATATGGAAAGACAGACTGTGGAACCTAAAAGGATAATAGGAATTGATAAATTGAAAAAGAAAAGAAATAAATGGTCAAAATGGAAATTCTTTTGAAATCCAATTCTTTTATTCTATAGTTATTCAAAGATAATTTCATTTTTGAATGAAGTTACACGACACAGTTCTTCTGACTATTACTTTACTCACGAGTTGCTCAATGAATCTGTTGATTTGAAATCCCGACATTGGTAGATGTCACAGATGATAAATCAATCTTTTTTTTTTTTTCTACCTCTGCTACTCTATCTTTGTCAGTGCCGTCTATAATGACTGATGAATCAAGAACTTTCAATTGGAACTGATTCTGTCAATTGGTATTTTTTCTGATCATCACATCTCGCAAAAATTGAAACTTAGGTAAGTGCTTTATAAACATATGTAAAAAAAAAAGAACGTATCTCATTTAGCTCCTTCATGCCCACTATAACTAGTTATTTCGGTTTTCTACTAGCTGCTTCAACTATAACCCCAGCTCTATTGATTGGTCTGAGCAAGATACGACTTATTTGAAATTAATTGAATGAATAATTCATCAAAATAAATAGTTCTGTGAGATTTCAGGTATTCGATAGTTCCTTCCCGCGTTAATTACCAATTCTTGATCATTGAGATTCATGGGTGATTCGGAGTAATATTTAGGGATAGATATTACCTCTATTTTTACCCTTTCCAACAAATTGAAATGATTGAAGTTTTTCTATTTGGAATCGTCTTAGGTCTAATTCCTATTACTTTGGCCGGATTATTCGTAACTGCATATTTACAATACAGACGCGGAGATCAGTTGGACCTTTGATTGAGTAACATCTCTTTTTTGATTGACCTCCTTCTTAAGCTGCAGGAGGTCAAATTCAGGTTGCAGTTCAAGTTAGTAAAGTTATTTTATTGTGATTCAACATTACAAAAACAGAATCACGCTCTGTAGGATTTGAACCTACGACATCGGGTTTTGGAGACCCACGTTCTACCGAACTGAACTAAGAGCGCTTTCTTATGACAGGAGATACAACTGTAAAGAAAGGGATTCTTTTTGTACCCCCAATACACCTTGCATGCATGTAGTATCATAAAATGCAAAATTATGTCCAGTCCAGTCCAATTTGAATCGATCTCAACTGATCCCTCGTTACTGCCCATAGGAGAAGTAATAGGTAGGGATGACAGGATTTGAACCCGTGACATTTTGTACCCAAAACAAACGCGCTACCAAGCTGCGCTACATCCCTTTCAATTGTTGTACAGTTTCATTGTAGGGAATCCTTGTCTTGTTTTCCACATCGTTATTTCCTAATATCTAGAGACAATTTCTCTTGCCATTTCTTCTTTTTGATTTCATATAATCAAAGAATTATATACATATGAAACCTAACGTATAAAAAAATGAATATTTATCGGTAATGCTCAGTAAGAAAGGGTCATCTTTTTCTGTTTTAGGGACAAGTAGATCTAATCCACCGGATTATTGTACATATTCATTTTCATTTTAGTTCGGGATTAGGGATTTCGTGTACAAATACAAGTGATCTTTAGCTACAGATACATCTGATCATATATGTATTCCAATAAAGAAGGAGGATTTTCAATGCGAGATATAAAAACATATCTCTCCGTGGCACCTGTGCTAACTACGCTATGGTTCGGGTCTTTAGCAGGTCTATTGATAGAGATCAATCGTTTATTCCCAGATGCGTTGACATTCCCCTTTTTTTCATTCTAGTTATTGACATGGGAAGGGTGAAGAAGATTAGAGATACAACAAATTCTCTGTGACTAATCCACCCTTTTGAATTTTTTTTTTAAGTGTTTAGGAAGGAAAGAGAAAGAAAAGTGGATTAAACCTCAGCGAAACTCGGGCTCAGCATAGAATTAATAGAGGGAGAACAGAAATAGAAATGTGGGTCTAGGACAGGCTGTTCAAGAGCATACAAGATAGTAAATGAAATACTGACTGGGATTAGAAATAATGGATAGTTAGAAATAATTGTATTACTTATTATTACTCTATTGATTGCAGCGAAATCTTTCATAATTGGATTTCGAGTTATCAGTTAGCAACTTCTATTTATTTTTCCTTCTTTTCGTATTCTTCGATTCAGATCGAAAATAGAAGAGTGGAGGGAATCCAAAATCCAAAGGAGGTTCATGGCCAAGGGTAAAGATGTCAGAATAAGAGTTATTTTGGAATGTACCAGTTGTGTCCGAAATGATTTAAATAAGGAATCGCGGGGCATTTCCAGATATATTACTCAAAAGAATCGACACAATACGCCTAGTCGATTGGACTTGAGAAAATTCTGTCCTTATTGTTACAAGCATACGATTCATGGGGAGATAAAGAAATAGATCGAACAGAATAGAATGTCTGTTCCACCCTTCCAAGGAACAGGACAAAATTACATATAGATAGATATATAAAATATAAACAAATCAAGTACTATTACTATTTCGGTCGGATCCGAAACCGAAATGAATGAAGAAATAAGATTTTAGAGATAAGGAATAAATCATGGATAAATCCAAGCGACCCTTTCGTAAATCCAAGCGATCTTTTCGTAGGCGTTTGCCCCCAATTGGATCGGGGGATCGAATTGATTATAGAAATATGAGTTTAATTAGTCGATTTATTAGTGAACAAGGAAAAATATTATCTAGACGAGTGAATAGATTGACCTTGAAACAACAACGATTAATTACTATTGCTATAAAACAAGCTCGTATTTTATCTTCGTTACCTTTTCTTAATAATGAGAAACAATTTGAAAGAACCGAGTCGACCCCTAGAACTGCTGGTCCTAAAACCAGAAATAAATAGGCCTACTTCTCAATTGAATCAAAACTCTAATTGGAATTCAAACTCAGATTGAGGTTTTGTTCGAAAAAGCCGAGATACTTGATTGTCGCGTCGTAAGAAAAAAAAAAAAGAATGAATGGGGAAGAAAAAATATTTTTTTTTATTGAAAAGTGTTCGTTCATTTCTAATATTTATCATATTCATTTCTACTCTACCTTCCCGGAGTTCATTCTCCGGGGAACTCCGTTTAAATCATTTCGGTGAATTCGTTCCAGTCGCCTTATTTGATAATCTCATTTGAAATCATGTAAATGCAATTCCTATTTGATATAGCTATTTGTGCAAGTATTTTACGATTAAGAAGCAACTGCCTCTTGTACAGATCGTGCATTAATCGACTATAACTATAGGATACCCCATTTTCACGAGTTACTGCATTTATCCGAGTGATCCACAAACGACGAAAATCTCTCTTTTGCCTGCATCTATCCCGATGACTGGAAACCAAAGCTCTCATTTTCTGTTGAGTAGTAGTTCGAGTAAGTCTTGAATGAGCCCCTCGAAAGGTTGATGCAAATAAACGAATTTTTGTTCGACGTCTCCGAGCTATATATCCCCGCCTAACTCTGGTCATTGAATCAAATGAAACCTTGATGAATAACTAATTGATTTCTTTTCTTTCAGTCATTCTTTTCCCCTCCCCTAGTTTATTAGTAACAAAACGGATTCTTCCGATGTATAAAATAAAAATTCCAATGGCTTTTGCTACTATGACCTTCCCAACCACGATTTTTGATTTCTTCCAGGCATTTCACCTCGGAATAAGAAATTGTACCGATATTAGATATAAAATATCTAGTAAATAGGTAGTAATAAATAGAGAAAAATGGAGAAATAAATAAATAGTGGCTTCCATCGTTTCTATGATTACTTCTTAAACGGTGAGGTCCTCTCTATACACCGGAGCTCCTTCCCCATTTAATCAATGTTATTAGTAACTTGTACAGTTCACACTCTTTGGCTCTACCCATAAAATTATCCAGTATATAGGTCTTTTCACAATGAGATCCATCCATACAGTGACGGCATTTAATTATGAAGGTTGGCTAGGTAGCTAACCCTGTTAGTCCGTTCTTGCAAGAGTAGAAGCATAATCTTTCTGCTTTTAAAATACTATTTTCCCCCGCTTAATGGATAACCATTTGCTACCAATGGGGAATTGATTTTCATCTCAAATCGAGGTGATTGGATTTGCACCAATGGAAACCATAAATTCCATACACAATAGAGGTATATGATAGATCTTTATTTTGAGATAGTGAATGGAATGGAGTTCTTCCATTCTATCCTACTCATTGGTACTGGTCATTGATACTGGAAAAATCGTCTCATTTGTTCCAGATCATGATCTGAACGAGTCGCACATACACCCTAGTACATGTTCCTCGACGCTGAGGACATCCTCGAAGGGCAGGGGATTTCGTGACATTTTTGATTGGCTGTCTTGTGTTTCTAATAAGTTGTTTAATAGTTGGCATGCTGAATCGTATACAGAATGGGCTGGTTTAGATCGATCCTAACCGGATGATTATGAATTACTTCCATTTCATATAATATTTTACCAGGTTAAGAAGATAAAATATCAAATCACGGCTCATTCGAATTATGGTTCGAAATGGAATCAAGAATTTATGTGAAATCCCCGGTATTTTCGACCGCGACAACATCAACAATGCCATGGGCTTGGGCTTCTGTTGCTGACATAAAAACATCCCTTTCCATGTCTTCGGATATAACCCATAAAGGCTTGCCGGTTCTTTGTACATAAACCCTTGTGAGGGTTTCGCGGAGTTTCAGTAGTTCTTCCGCTTCCAGGATAAATTCTCCTGTGGGTGCCTCATAAAAAGAACTAGCAGGTTGGTGGATCATAACCCTGATGATATAACATAATGAACGGTTCCTCTATCTCGCACGATCGGTCGAAGGGAAGGGATAAAGAATAACAAGAATAAAAAGATAGAATTAGAATTGAACAACCGTACAGGCATCTTTTATGCATTGCATACGGCTCCGCAATGGAATTTCCTTTTCCCTTCCATCGAAGAAAGAGACAAATAGAATCCATCAGACCCAGATCGTTGAATGATCCATTTACCATCTTTCCTTTCGGAGGAGTCAAAAAATACTATGATGGTTCCGTTGCTTTATATATTTATCTCGTCTGTGATTCAGCAATCCCAAAGTTTCTTTATGATCCGATCAAATAAGGAAAAAATGATCTTTTTTTTTTTTCATTTTCGTACTCTTTCATAACATAAATATCGGAAAGAGGCTTCTGGTGTGAAAGCAAAAAAAAGGTTTGTGACGCTGAAATGGACCCCCGATACATAAGATCAAATCGTAAATAACCTTTGTTTCATACTACTATCTCGATATATAATCTCATGTTATGTTATGAAAAAAAAATAATAGTTTGCTCATATCGAACTCGAAGTGCCATGCTATTATTACTTATTATTCATATTCCATATGGCGAAGGCATAGTCTTCTTTTTTTTTTCTCAAATAAAAAAAAACTCATTGGCGCCAAGCGTGAGGGAATGCTAGACGTTTGGTAATTTCTCCTCCGACTAGGAGAAAAGATCCCATTGAAGCGGCTAATCCCATGCATATTGTATGTATGTCTGGTGGCACAAAT
This sequence comes from Tasmannia lanceolata, assembly GCF_043159265.1. Taxonomy (NCBI): domain Eukaryota; kingdom Viridiplantae; phylum Streptophyta; class Magnoliopsida; order Canellales; family Winteraceae; genus Tasmannia; species Tasmannia lanceolata. Next base: position 4,005 of record NW_027519808.1, on the reverse strand, counting down.
TGCATAGTATCATAAATAGCTATTCCTGGTATTACCCATCCGCCGGGAGAGTTTATAAACAAATACAGATCCCTGGTATCATCCTCTATACTGAGATATACCATGAGACCAACAAGTTGATTCGAGATCTCGCTATCAACCTCTTGTCCTAAAAAAAGTAATCTTTCTCGATGAAGTCGGTTGATTAGGACAAAATTGTATCCCTTAGGAACCGCACACGCACCTTTGGATGCATACGGTTCAAAAAATCAAAATTGCGAAAAAAAAAAAAGAATTCATTGAACTTATCGAACTAACCCCTCATTGATGTATTCTTTCATCGAGATCCAAATCACGATGTAATTTTCTTGTTCCTAAATGGGCCTCTTCAATTCTTTAGGTTTATGCTCTACTCCGGGTAAAGATCTGCCCGAATTCTATTTGCACATATAGGACAAATGATCACAGTACCGCTTCTTTTTGTTCCGACTTCTTTTTTTTTTTCAATTCGTTTTCATGTTCATGCCTTCCGCCAAATATTCGACTAATCATATTATTCCATTAATTGGTAGTTTTAGAGGTATAAATAGGGATCATTTATGATACGAGTAGTAATCATACATAGATTACCAATTTGGTATTTTTTGAACGGAGCCTGGATACTTCATTTTATTGGTCCAAGCCAACCATAAATTCTTCTAATTGAGAATATTGATCCCCAACCAACAAATAAATTGATCTAATTGCATTGCACTTCACGCTCCGAATTGAATTATTGATGGTTTAATCAATCTTTCTTGGGTGAAACAGAGGATATCTCGATCGGGGGAGAGAACGGGGAAATCCCATATGACCCAATATGTCTGACAAGTCGCACTATACGTCAACCCAAACTGCATCTTCCTCTCCAGGACTCCGAAAAGGTACTTTTGGAACACCAATAGGCATAAAATGAAAGAAAAATTAAGTACTCTATTTCACTTTGATGTGGAAACGTAACAATGGGTTTATTGTCTTCATAATATTGTCGTTTATCGTATTTTATCCATAGATTGGAAGGTTCATGGAGAAGACGGGTTGAATAAAGGAAAATTCGTACAAATGGATCGTTCGAAGGATGAACAAGTATCTATGCATTCGCTCACAAAAATAGGATCAATCCCCCCATTGCGTATTGGTACTTATCGAGTATAGAATAGATCTGCTTCTCTTTGTTCCTACGAACAGAATTGTTAAATTATTACCAATGGAACGGAATAAATATTAACTCTTGCTTTGAGATAATCCACTGAAAAGGCGAGGTCCATAGCATCAATCAGTCTTTTCCAATGTGATAAAGTTACATAGTGTCTATTTTTTCTTTGATAAAATAAGGGGTATTTCCATGGGTTTGCCTTGGTATCGTGTTCATACCGTCGTATTGAATGATCCCGGTCGGTTACTTTCTGTCCATATAATGCATACAGCTCTAGTTTCTGGTTGGGCCGGTTCGATGGCTCTATACGAATTAGCCGTTTTTGATCCCTCTGATCCCGTCCTTGATCCAATGTGGAGACAAGGTATGTTCGTTATACCCTTCATGACTCGTTTAGGGATAACCAATTCATGGGGTGGTTGGAGTATCACAGGAGGAACTATAACGAATCCGGGTATTTGGAGTTACGAAGGTGTGGCTGGGGCACATATTGTGTTTTCTGGCTTGTGCTTCTTAGCAGCCATCTGGCATTGGGTGTATTGGGACCTAGAAATATTCTGTGATGAACGTACGGGAAAACCCTCTTTGGATTTGCCCAAGATCTTTGGAATTCATTTATTTCTCTCAGGGGTGGCTTGCTTTGGGTTTGGCGCATTTCATGTAACAGGCTTGTATGGTCCTGGAATATGGGTGTCCGATCCTTATGGTCTAACCGGAAAAGTACAATCTGTAAATCCAGCGTGGGGCGCAGAAGGTTTTGATCCTTTTGTTCCGGGAGGAATAGCCTCTCATCATATTGCAGCGGGGACATTGGGGATATTGGCGGGACTATTCCATCTTAGTGTCCGCCCGCCCCAACGTTTATACAAAGGATTACGTATGGGCAATATTGAAACTGTACTTTCTAGTAGTATCGCTGCTGTCTTTTTTGCAGCTTTCGTCGTTGCTGGAACTATGTGGTATGGTTCAGCAACTACTCCCATAGAATTATTTGGTCCCACTCGTTATCAGTGGGATCAGGGATACTTCCAGCAAGAAATATATCGAAGAGTTGGAGCCGGGCTAGCCGAAAATCTGAGTTTATCGGAAGCTTGGTCTAAAATTCCCGAAAAATTAGCTTTTTATGATTACATCGGTAATAATCCGGCGAAGGGGGGATTATTCAGAGCAGGCTCAATGGACAATGGGGATGGAATAGCTGTTGGATGGTTAGGACACCCCATCTTTAGAGATAAAGAGGGGCATGAGCTTTTTGTACGTCGTATGCCTACTTTTTTTGAAACATTTCCGGTGGTTTTGGTAGACGGAGACGGAATTGTGAGAGCGGATGTTCCTTTTAGAAGGGCAGAATCGAAGTATAGTGTCGAACAAGTAGGTGTAACTGTTGAGTTCTATGGTGGCGAACTCAATGGGGTCAGTTATGGCGATCCTGCTACTGTGAAAAAATATGCTAGACGTGCCCAATTGGGTGAAATTTTTGAATTAGATCGTGCTACTTTGAAATCCGATGGTGTTTTTCGTAGCAGTCCAAGGGGTTGGTTTACTTTTGGACATGCTACGTTTGCTTTGCTCTTCTTTTTCGGACACATTTGGCATGGGGCTAGAACCTTGTTCAGAGATGTTTTTGCTGGTATTGACCCTGATTTGGATGCTCAAGTGGAATTTGGAACATTCCAAAAACTTGGAGATCCAACTACAAGGCGACAAGTAGTCTGATACAACATTACTCTAGCGTCTTTTGCCTCTATTTGATTTTTTTTTGATTTGACATAAGGTTAGGGTACCGTAGAAATCTTGATTTTAATCATCGCCTTTTCTTTGACTCTTGCCCTTTCTTTACTTTATCTGGGAAATGTTCCCAAATGCACAGGTGTGGAAGCTATAATTGTAAACCACGATCGAATCCATGAAGCATTGGTTTATACATTCCTGTTAGTCTCGACTCTAGGGATAATTTTTTTCGCTATCTTTTTTCGAGAACCACCTAAGGTTCCGACAAAAAGGATGAAATGATTTTTTATTATCTCAATTGAAGTAATGAGCCTCCCAATACAATATGGGGAGGTTCATTATTTCAACTAGTCCCCGTGCTCCTCGAATGGATCTCTTAGTTGTTGAGAGGGTTGCCCAAAAGCGGTATATAAGGCGTACCCAGTAAAGCTTACAAGTGAACCAGATATGGAGATGGCGACTAGGGTTGCTGTTTCCATTATTAGATAATTTCAAGACCACGACGGATCTACGCTACGAGAAGATCGTTTATTTACAACGGAATAGTATACAAAGTCAACAGATCTCAACCAATGCAATAGGATTTATGGCTACACAAACCATTGAGGGTAGTTCTAGATCTAGGCCAAGACGAACTATTACAGGGAATTTATTGAAACCATTGAATTCGGAATATGGTAAAGTAGCCCCTGGATGGGGAACTACTCCTTTGATGGGTGTCGCAATGGCTCTGTTTGCGATATTCCTATCTATTATTTTGGAGATTTATAATTCTTCCGTTTTACTGGATGGAATTTCAATGAGTTAGGTCCATAAGAACCATGAAGTCCTAGTTTTCAATCAAAAATGAATTACTTAGGGATCAGATTTCTAGGCTATTCCGGTAGTTCGACCGTGGAATTCCGTTGTTTCGGTATTTCCGGAATATGAGTGTGTGACTTGTTATAATTGATCCTATTGATAGTACAGAGAATGGGTCTGTCATCTCGATCGAGATGGTTCTGCCTCGTCAGATATTCATTCTAGTATCTGAAGCACGGAATATAATCAAGAAATATTTGAACTATGATTCATACCTACTATTCAGACCTCGCGACCGG
>NW_027519807.1:2500-20000 GCF_043159265.1 Tasmannia lanceolata | reverse complement strand
CAGAAATCGAATGGAAGCTCTAGACAAGGGATCTCTTGCTCTAGATGTACTCGAAAAAAGGATAAGATTGTGCAATGATGAGAATGAACAAGAATGCTTGCCTAGAGTGTATGATCCTTTTTTAAATGGACCATATCGTGGAACAATAAAAAAAGGATATTCACGTCCAATCGTGGATGATTCAATCATTTCGACAGAGGATTCCATAGGAATGGTTTGGATAAATAGGATTCATGGTATCCTCCCCAATCTTTCTGATTACCAAGAATTTGAAGATAAAATGGATGCATTTAATGAAGAATTAGTATCGCCAGACATTGATCATTCCTTGAACTCAATCAGTGAATTAGCTGAAGAATCAAGACCTAGTTTGAATTTGAAAGGACTTACTTTATTGGACGAACAAAGAAGACTTGACTCAGAAAATAAAATGAAACGTTTGAAATTTCTATTCGATGCAGTTAAAACTGATCCAAACGATCAAACTATTAGAAATAAATCCATTGGAATAAAGGAAATCGGTAAAAAGGTTCCTCGATGGTCATATAAATTGACCGACGATTTGAAAGAACAAGAGGCGGAAAATGAGGAAGGATCGACGGAGGATCCTGGTATTCGTTCAAGAAAAGCCAAACGTGTGGTAATTTATACTGATAACGATCAGAATATCAATACTCATACTAGTACTAATACTAATAATGATAGTGATCAAGCGGAAGAAGTGGCTTTGATACGTTACTCACAACAATCGGATTTTCGTCGGGATCTAATCAAAGGATCCATGCGCGCTCAAAGACGTAAAACAGTGACTTGGGAAATGTTTCAAACAAATGTGCATTCCCCGCTTTTTTTGGACAGAATAGACAAAACATTTTTTTTCTCTTTTGATATCTCTGGAATGATTAATCCACTTTTTAGGAATTGGATAGGAAAGGATCCGCAACTCAAAACCTCAGATTCTGAGGAGGAAGAGGCAAAAGAAAAAGAGAAAAAAAAGAAAGAGCAAAAAGAGGAGAATGAACGGATAGCAATATCAGAAACTTGGGATACTATTATATTTGCTCAAGCAATAAGAGGTTCTATGTTAGTAACCCAATCGATTCTTAGAAAATACATCATATTGCCTTCATTGATAATAGCTAAAAATCTTGGCCGTATGTTATTATTTCAATTTCCCGAGTGGTACGAGGATTTGAAGGAGTGGAATAAAGAAATGCATGTTAAATGCACCTATAATGGTGTTCAATTATCAGAAACAGAATTTCCGAAAAACTGGTTAACAGATGGGATTCAGATAAAGATCTTATTTCCTTTCTGTCTGAAACCTTGGCGGGGATCTAAACTACAATTTCATCATAGAGATCCAATGAAAAACAAAGGAAAAATAGAAAATTTTTGTTTTTTAACGGTCTGGGGAATGGAAACTGAATTACCTTTTGGTTCTCCACGAAAAGAACCTTCTTTTTTTGAACCCATTTTTAAAGAACTCGAAAAAAAAACGAGAAAAGTTCAAAAAAAATATTTTCGAGTTTTCAGAATTTTAAAAGAAAGAACAAAATGTTGTCTAAAGGTCTCAAAAGAAAAAATAAGATGGGTTATCAAAATAGTTCTATTTATAAAAAGAATAATGAAAGAGCTTACAAAAGTGAACTCAATTTTATTATTTGGGTTGAGGAAAGGCTATCAACCGAGTGAAACTGGAAAAGATTTCATAATCAGTAATAAGATTACTCACGACTCGACTATTCAAATTAGATCCATGGATTGGACAAATTATTCACTGACAGAAAAAAAAATGAAAGATCTGACTGATAGTACAACCAAAATCAAAAATCAAATAGAAAAAATAAAAAAAGACAAGAAAAAAATATTTCTAACTACAGATACAGATATAAATATTAGTCCTAACAAGACAAGTTTTGATGATGAAAGATCGGAATCACAGAAACATATTTGGCAGAGATCAAAAAAAAGAAGTGCCCGATTAATACGTAAATCGCAATATTTTATAAAATATTTCATTGAAAGAATATACATAGATATCTTTCTATGTGCCATTAACATTCCCAGGATTAATACACAACTTTTCCTTGAATCAACAAAAAATCTTATCGATAAATATATTTACAATAATGAAACAAATAAAGAAGGAATTGATGAAACAAATCAAAATACAACTCAGTTTATTTTGACTATCCAAAAGTCACTTTCTATTTCGAATATTCGAAATAATAATTCACAGATTTATTGTAACTTATCTTTCTTGTCCCAAGCATATGTATTTTACAAATTATCACAAAACCAAGAAGTTATTAACAAGTATCACTTGATATCTGTACTTCAATATCATGGCGCATCTCCTTTTATTAAGCATAGAATAAAGGACTATTTGGGTACACGAGGAATTTTTGATTTCAAACCAAGACATAAGAAATTTTCGAATTCCAGAATGAATGAATGGAAAAACTGGTTAAAGCGTCATTATCAATACAATTTATCTCAGAATAGATGGTCTAGATTAGTATCGAAAAAATGGCGAACTAGAGTCAATCATCGTCGTACGATTGAAAATAAAGATTCCAAAAAATGGGATTCATATGAAAAAGAAAAAGACCAATTCATTTATTACGAGAAAGAAAATGATTGCGCGGTGAATTCATTGCCGAGTCAAAAAGAAAAATTTAAAAAACACTACAGATATGATCTTTTATCGTGTAAATATATTAATTATGAGGATAGGAAGAGCTCATATATTTATGTATCCCCGTTAAAAGTAAATGGGGGCCGAGAGATTCCCTATAATGACAACACACCTAAACCCGAATCATGTTATGTACTGGGGGATATAGCTATTAGTGATTATCTAGAAGAAGAGTCTATTATGGATACGGGTAAAAATCCGGATAGAAAATATTTTGAGTGGAGAATTCTGCATTTTTGTCTTAGAAAAAATATCGATATTGATACCTGGACCGATATGGATACTGGGACCAATATTAATAAAAATACTAAGAATGGGATTAATGATTATGAAATAATTGATAAAAAAGATCTTTTTTATTTCACGATTCATCAAGAAATCAACCCACCCAATCAAAAAAAAAACTTTTTTGATTGGATGGGAATGAATGAAGAAATGCGATATCGTCCCATATCGAATCTGGAATCTTGGTTCTTCCCAGAATTTGTGCGACTTTATGATACATATAAAATGAAACCATGGATCATACCAATCAAATTACTTCTTTTAAATTTTCATGGAAATAAAAACATTAGTGAAAATAAAAACATTAGTGAAAATCAAAAAAAAGATCTTCGTATATCATCTAATCAAAAAGAATATCTTGAATTAGAGAACCGAAATAAAGAAAAAGAAGAAGAACAGCCGGGCCAAGGGGATATTAGATCAGATGCACGAAACCAAGAGAATCTTGAATCAGATGCACAAAAAAAAAAAAAATATGTTGAAAAGGATTACGCGGAATCAGACATTAAAAAAAGGAGAAAGAAAAGAAAATACAAGAGCAACAGAGAAGCAGAACTAGAGTTCTTCCTAAAAAGATATTTGCTTTTTCAATTGAGATGGGACGATTCTTTGAATCAAAGAATGATCAATAATATCAAGGTATATTGCCTCCTGCTTAGACTGATAAATCCAAGGGAAATTGCTATATCCTCTATTCAAAGAGGAGAAATGCGCCTGGACGTAATGTTGATTCAGAAGGATCTCACTCTTACGGAATTGATAAAAAGGGGAATATTTATTATTGAACCAGCCCGCCTGTCTATAAAACGGGATGGACAATTTATTATGTATCAAACCATAGGCATTTCATTGGTCCATAAGAGTAAACACCAAACTAATCGAGAACGTCGAGAAAAAAAATATGTTGATGAGAATTCTTTCAATGGATCTATTGCACAACATGGAAAGATGCTTATGAATGGAGATGAAAATCATTATGATTTTCTTGTTCCTGAAAATATTCTATCTCCTAGACGTCGTAGAAAATTGAGAATTTTAATGTGTTTCAATTTCAGTAATGAGAATATTGTGGATATAAATCCAGTATTTTTCAATGAGAATAACGTAAAGAACTCTGGGCAATTTTTGGATGAGGACAAGTGTCTTGATACAGATACAAATAAATTCATTCAATTCAAATTATTTCTTTGGCCCAATTATCGATTAGAAGATTTAGCTTGTATGAATCGCTATTGGTTTGATACGAATAATGGCAGTCGTTTCAGTATGTCAAGAATATATATGTATCCACGATTCAGAATTAGTTAATGGTACATTTTATATACATCATGTATCATAGCCGATATATGAAGACAGACAGGTGTACACACACGTTGTGTTACATTACATTCTGACACATGATACTGATTCAATGACGTATCAATTGGACCTAGGAATGAATCAACAGAATCTTCTTAAACCCAAATCATTCTCTTTCGTGGGTCCAGAAATGTACCATCCCTTTCTATGTATTGTATCCGAATCAAATTACAAATTAAATTGGATTTATTAATTCAATTTAAATAGAAAAAGTTATTATATGAATAAATCCAGATTATTGTGTGTACCAGATCGAAATGACTGGCATTATCATTTTATTATTATTCCTGATCGGTAAAATCCATATTTGTGGGAACGAAAGAAAAAAAAAAAGAGAGAAGAATTATTCTTTTTTATGGTAAAAAATTTATTTATCTCGGTTATTCCGCAAGAAGAAAAAGAAAAAAACAAAGGGTCTGTTGAATTTCAAGTATTCAATTTCACCAATAAGATACGGAGACTTACTGCACATTTTGAATTTCACAGAAAAGACTATTTATCTCAGAGAGGTCTGCGAAAAATTCTGGGAAAACGTCAACGGCTGCTGGCTTATTTGTCAAAAAAAAATAGAGTACGTTATAAGGAATTAATTGGTCAGTTGGATATTCGGGAGCCAAAAAATCGTTAATTTGAGGATTCATTTGAATTTTTTGGTTTATTAGATCTTGAATTTTGATGAACTTTGTTTCGTTTTCAACAATTCATGGAATAATGAATCGGGGAAGAAAGCATATGACTGTACCGGCTACAAAAAAAGACCTCATGATAGTCAATATGGGCCCTCACCACCCATCAATGCATGGTGTTCTTCGACTCATTGTTACTCTAGATGGTGAAGATGTTATTGACTGTGAACCTATATTGGGTTATTTACACAGAGGAATGGAAAAAATTGCGGAGGAAACCGAACAATTATACAATATCTGCCGTATGTAACACGTTGGGATTATTTAGCTACTATGTTCACAGAGGCAATAACGGTAAATGCCCCCGAACAATTGGGAAATATTCAAGTACCTAAAAGAGCCAGTTATATCAGAGTTATTATGCTGGAGCTAAGTCGTATAGCTTCTCATTTGTTATGGCTTGGGCCTTTTATGGCAGATATCGGTGCACAGACTCCTTTCTTCTATATTTTCCGAGAGAGAGAATTGCTATATGATCTATTCGAAGCTGCCACAGGTATGCGAATGATGCATAATTATTTCCGTATCGGAGGAGTAGCTGCTGATCTACCTCACGGATGGATAGATAAATGTTTGGATTTCTGCGATTATTCTTTAACAGGAGTTGTTGAATATCAAAAGCTTATTACGCGGAATCCTATTTTTTTGGAACGAGTTGAAGGAGTGGGCATTATTGGTGGAGAGGAAGCAATAAATTGGGGTTTATCGGGACCAATGCTACGAGCTTCCGGAATCCAATGGGATCTTCGTAAAGTTGATCATTATGAGTGTTACGATGAATTCGATTGGGAAGTCCAATGGCAAAAAGAAGGAGACTCATTAGCTCGTTATTTAGTACGAATCAGTGAAATGACGGAATCTATAAAAATTCTTCAACAGGCTCTGGAAGGAATTCCGGGGGGACCCTATGAGAATTTAGAAGTACGACGCTTTGATAGAGCAAAGGATTCTGAATGGAACGATTTTGAATACCGATTCATTAGTAAAAAACCTTCTCCCACCTTTGAATTGTTAAAACAAGAACTTTATGTGAGAGTAGAAGCCCCAAAAGGAGAATTAGGAATTTTTCTGATAGGAGATAATAGTGTTTTTCCCTGGAGATGGAAAATTCGTCCACCGGGTTTCATAAATTTGCAAATTATTCCTCAGCTAGTTAAAAGAATGAAATTGGCTGATATCATGACGATACTAGGTAGTATAGATATCATTATGGGAGAAGTTGATCGTTGAAATGATAATTGATACGACAGAAGTACAAGCTATCAATTCTTTTTCCAGATCGGAATCTTTAAAAGAAGGCTATGGCCTTATAGGGACGCTTGTCCCTATTTTTACTCCCGTATCGGGGATCACAATAGGGGTACTCGTGATTGTGTGGTTAGAAAGAGAAATATCCGCAGGGATACAACAACGTATTGGGCCTGAATATGCTGGTCCCTTGGGAATTCTTCAAGCTCTAGCGGATGGGACAAAACTGCTTTTCAAAGAGGATCTTCTCCCATCTAGAGGAGATATTCGTTTATTCAGTATCGGGCCATCCATAGCGGTCATATCAATTCTACTAAGTTATTCAGTAATTCCTTTTGGCTATCGCCTTGTTCTAGCCGATCTCGGTATAGGTGTTTTTTTGTGGATCGCCATTTCCAGTATTGCTCCTATTGGACTTCTTATGTCAGGATATGGATCGAATAATAAATATTTCAGGTGGTCTACGAGCTGCTGCTCAATCTATTAGTTATGAAATACCATTAACTCCATGTGTGTTATCAATATCTCTACGTGTGATTCGTTGCAACATTAACTTTTATTTCTTTCCTTTATTTCTAGGAAAGAGGTTGAATGTATTGAATAGATATCTTGATTTTTTTATTCACCATTTAGGTTGATGAACTAAACGAGATGGTTATATGAGTGAAACAAAACAGCTTATGAATTCGCAGTAAGAAGATTGATTCTCATTCCCTATGTACGAGAGGAAAGTGTAAGTAAAGATAAGCGGTGGAAACTGTTTACCCCAAGATTGGTTGATTAGTCATCATGACTTGAAGCGGGTGCAAAAGATCAACTGTATGGAGTTTCTACAATTGTTATTGTATGCATTATCATATCGGGAATCAATCAAAAATGAGTGGACGGTTAGGAACACCAAGGTACACAAAGGATTCGTCATGGAAATAATGTAAGGTATCAAAAACCAAAGGGATATTTTTGCATAAAAGGAATCATAATGAGGGCTTTAAGTTGGTAGAAATGATCAAGCAGTACTTCCCCATGATTCCGATCCAGAGTATGCTCCTATCCACTGATTAAAGAAATGACTATCGGGAACGAAGTAATCCTTTATTTTTTTTTTGAGAATCCCCTCTTCTGCGAAAGAAGAACAGGAACGAAAGAAATGGAATGCAATAGGAAAAATAAATAGTAATAGATCTTTCTTTATTCTTTCTTTCCTCCATCCCATCCGTATTAATACAGATAGGCTTCTTATCATGATTCATGAAATGAACTAATGTAGAGTGTCTAATTCTTTTTCGTAATCGAAAGATATGGGTAGAAATATCTATTGATACAACGAGTATTTTATTGAAAGATTAAGCTATTACTGAACAAAGATAAATTGTAATATTAATTATAAAATAAATTATGAGAGCAATTCGGAAGCACTTTGAATTTGTTATTATAGCAGACAGAATTCCATTGGTCTAATTAGGGACTCCCTGATGCATCTTTACTCTATTCACTCTCAAAAAATGCCGAGGTAATACTGAATCAGTCCTTAGATTTATTTGTGGCCATCGAGGAGCCGTATGAAGCTGAGGTCTCATGTACGGTTCTGAAATAGCGATGGGAACAGTGATGTTATCATCGACTATGATTATCTAACAGTTCAAGTACAATTGATATAGTTGAGGCACAGTCAAAATATGGGTTTTGGGGATGGAATCTGTGGCGTCAACCCATAGGGTTTATAGTTTTTATAATTTCTTCCCTAGCAGAATGTGAGAGATTACCTTTTGATTTACCAGAAGCAGAAGAAGAATTAGTAGCGGGTTATCAAACCGAATATTCAGGTATCAAATTTGGTTTATTTTACGTTGTTCTTACCTAAATCTACTAGTTTCTTCATTATTTGTAACAGTTCTTTACTTGGGCGGGTGGAATCTCTCTATTCCGTACATATTCATTCCTGAACTTTTCGGAATAAATAAAACGGGGGGAGTATTTGGAACAACGATTGGTATCCTTATTACATTAGCTAAAGCTTATTTGTTCCTGTTCATTCCTATCACAACAAGATGGACTTTACCTAGGATGAGAATGGACCAACTATTAAATCTTGGATGGAAATTTCTTTTACCCATTTCTCTGGGTAATCTATTATTGACAACTTCTTCCCAACTCCTTTCACTGTAACAGTATATGATACTCTAGATTCATAACCTCCCTTAAGCAAGAGAAAGAAATATCAAATTATTCATGGATAGCCACGATATGTTCCCTATGATGACTGGGTTCATGAATTATGGTCAACAAACAGTACGAGCTGCAAGGTACATTGGTCAAAGTTTCATGATTACCTTATCCCACGCGAATCGTTTACCTATAACTATTCAATATCCTTATGAAAAATCGATCACATCAGAGCGTTTCCGTGGTCGAATCCACTTTGAATTTGATAAATGCATTGCTTGTGAAGTATGTGTTCGTGTATGTCCCATAGATCTACCCGTTGTTGATTGGAGATTGGAAACAGATATTAGAAAGAAACGGTTGCTTAATTATAGTATTGATTTTGGAATCTGTATATTTTGTGGTAACTGCGTCGAGTATTGTCCAACAAACTGTCTATCAATGACTGAAGAATATGAACTTTCCACTTATGATCGTCACGAATTGAATTATAATCAAATTGCTTTGGGTCGGTTACCAATGTCAGTAATTGGGGATTACACAATTCGAACAATTATGAATTCGACTCAAATTAAAATAACCACAGATAAACCCCTTGATTCAATAACGATTACCAATGACTAAGATTCATTTTTGATCTAAAGGAGTGAAGCTTCTTTCATTTTGGTTGGTCAGTAACTACAAATCATAACTATTGATTGGTGAGAATCGCGGCTTGATTTGGATTTAGAATATATGAATATAGTCATGATGATTTCGGAATATCAAACTCCGAACTACTCTTTCGGATACAGAAGTGGAATTAGTCCAATAACTGTATCTACCTCAATCCAGACCCCATTACGATTCAATTAGAAACGTATCATATACAAGAAAAAAACAAGGTAACCTCTTTTTTCCTGGCTGGGTCAGTAAGGTCATGAAATATTTCAACTTTTTTTTATCTCTTATTTTATACATAATGGATTTACCTGGGCCAATACATGATATTCTTTTAGTATTTTTGGGATCAGGTCTTATACTAGGGGGTCTAGGAGTGGTATTACTTACCAATCCCATTTTTTCTGCCTTTTCATTGGGATTGGTTCTTGTTTGTATATCCTTATTCCATATTCTATCTAACTCCTATTTTGTAGCTGCTGCACAGCTCCTTATTTACGTGGGAGCTGTAAATGTCTTAATCATATTTGCTGTGATGTTCATGAATGGTTCAGAATATTACAATGATTTCTATCTTTGGACCGTTGGAGATGGGGTCACTTCACTGGTTTGTACAAGTATTCTTTTTTCACTAATTACTACTATTTCAGATACGTCATGGTATGGGATTATTTGGACTACAGGATCAAACCAGATTATAGAGCAGGACCTGATAAGTAATGTTCAACAAATTGGGATTCATTTATCAACAGATTTTTATCTTCCATTTGAACTCATTTCTATAATTCTTTTAGTTGCCTTGATAGGTGCAATTGCTATGGCTCGTCAGTAATAAATACTTAGAATTAGAAATGAATTAGAAATCCAAAATAAAATTAAAATAAATTTAAAATAAAAATAAATAAGGCCTTGTTCTGTCTTCTTGTATTGTTATTACATCCATTTTGCTTCAATTCAATTTATATATTTATTGTTCATATATTAAATTAAAAAGGGTTTTGTTTTAGTTCGATCCATTACCAATACCTTCCTTTGTTCCGTACTTGTTTTATATTCGAGTCAATCAGTGAAATTGTTGTTCATATTGAAATGAATCGAGATTGATGAGGAGTTGGTCAATGATGCTCGAGCATGTACTTATTTTGAGTGCCTATTTATTTTCTATTGGTATTTATGGATTGATCACAAGTCGAAATATGGTTAGAGCACTTATGTGTCTTGAGCTTATACTGAATGCGGTTAATATGAATCTCGTAACGTTTTCTGATTTATTTGATAGTCGACAATTAAAAGGAGACATTTTCTCGATCTTTGTTATAGCTATTGCAGCCGCTGAAGCAGCTATTGGGCCAGCTATTGTTTCGTCGATCCATCGTAACAGAAAATCAACTCGTATCAATCAATCGAACTTGTTGAATAAATAGTCATAATGATATAAAAAAAGACAGATATATATAATATTATATTCACCAATTAAAATTAGCATATATGACTCGTATGACCATGTTTGCTGAAACGTAAGAAATCAAAGTATCTTGGTCCTCTTTCCTAAACAGATCCAGAGGTAAATTGATTCTAAAAAAAAATCAATTCTGGTAAACTACTGATTCATCTGGTATCTACAATATATGATTCATTTACTACCGATTTTACCAGATCGAAAATTGATAACGTTCAAAAAATTGATAGACACAATGTCACATTCAGTAAAGATTTATGATACATGTATAGGATGTACTCAATGTGTACGAGCCTGCCCCACAGATGTATTGGAAATGATACCTTGGGACGGATGTAAAGCTAAGCAAATTGCTCCTGCTCCAAGAACAGAAGACTGTGTAGGTTGTAAGAGATGTGAATCCGCTTGTCCAACAGATTTCTTGAGTGTCCGGGTTTATTTATGGCATGAGACAACTCGCAGCATGGGTCTAGCTTATTGATACGTTCCGTAAAACTCTACTTGAATCCATTTGATTCTTCTTTACCGACAAAAACCCGTACTCGAGAAAATATATTATTTCGAGCGCGGGTTTTTATGGTCAAAGTCTATCTTGTCTTTACCACGAGTTATTTTCCTTGGTTAACAATAATTGTTGTTTTTCCAATATCCGCGGGTTCATCAATTTTCTTTCTCCCTCATAGAGGAAATAAGGTGGTGAGATGGTATACTATATGCATCTGCTTGTTAGAACTCCTTCTAACGACCTATGCATTCTGTTATCATTTCCAATTGGACGATCCATTAATCCAATTGGAGGAGGATTATAAATGGATAAATATTTTGTATTTTCACTGGAGACTCGGGATCGATGGACTTTCCATCGGACCCATTTTACTGACGGGATTCATCACTACTTTAGCTACTTTAGCGGCTTGGCCAGTTACTAGAGATTCGCGATTGTTCCATTTCCTGATGTTAGCAATGTACAGCGGTCAAATAGGATCATTTTCTTCTCGAGACCTTTTACTTTTTTTCATCATGTGGGAGTTAGAATTAATTCCTGTTTACCTACTTTTATCCATGTGGGGAGGTAAGAAACGTCTGTACTCAGCTACAAAGTTCATTTTGTACACTGCGGGGGGTTCCATTTTTCTCTTAATGGGAGTTCCAGGTATGGGTTTATATGGTTCCAATGAACCAACATTAAATTTTGAAACATCAGCTAATCGATCGTATCCCGCGGCATTGGAAATAATATTCTATTTTGGCTTCTTTATTGCTTATGCTGTCAAATCACCGATTATACCCCTACATACATGGTTACCAGATACCCATGGAGAAGCACATTACAGTACATGTATGCTTCTAGCTGGAATTTTATTAAAAATGGGAGCATATGGATTGGTTCGGATCAATATGGAATTATTACCCCATGCTCATTCTATATTTTCTCCCTGGTTGATGATAGTCGGAACGATTCAAATAATCTATGCAGCTTCAACTTCTCCCGGTCAACGCAATTTAAAAAAGCGAATAGCCTATTCCTCCGTATCTCATATGGGTTTCACAATTATCGGAATTGCTTCCATAACTGATATGGGACTCAATGGAGCCATTTTACAAATCATTTCTCATGGATTTATTGGTGCTGCACTCTTTTTCTTGGCAGGAACGAGTTACGATAGAATACGTCTTGTTTATCTCGATGAAATGGGAGGAATAGCTACCCCAATGCCAAAAATATTTACCATGTTAAGTAGCTTCTCGATGGCTTCGCTTGCACTGCCAGGAATGAGTGGTTTTGTTGCAGAATTGGTAGTCTTTTTTGGAATAATTACCAGCCCAAAATACCTTTTAATGCCAAAAATACTAATTACTTTTGTAATGGCAATTGGAATGATATTAACTCCTATTTATTCATTATCTATGTTACGCCAGATGTTCTATGGATACAAACTATTCAATGTTACAAACTCCTACTTTGTGGATTCTGGACCGCGAGAACTATTTGTTTCGATCTGTATCTTTCTACCCGTAATAGGTATCGGTATTTATCCCGATTTCGTTCTCTCACTATCAGTTGAGAAGGTAGAAGCTATTCTATCTAATTACTTTCATAAATAGTTTTCATAAATAAGAAATAAAGTCAAATAATCCTGTGATTTACAAAATCGGTCGCTGTACACTGAAAAAAAAAAAATGAAGTGAATTGGAATTGTAATCAGATACATCTGGAGTTTTTGAGAACCATTTGAATTACTACTTGATTCAAATGGTTCTCAAAAACTCACACTAATTTTCGTTATATATTGGAGATTGATGTTCCCATGTATTCTTCAAGTCCCTTCTTCAATTCGCTGTTAATGTGAATGAACCATAACTATGTAGTCCTATTCCTAATAGATTGACCCCAAAATAGCATATCCAAATTATAAGAAATCCGATAGAAGCTACAATTGCCGAATTAACACCTTGCAAACTTTGATTTGTTCTAGTATGTAAATAAATCGCGAATATGGTCCAAGTAATAAATGCCCAAGTTTCCTTGGGGTCCCAATTCCAATAAGACCCCCATGCCTCATTAGCCCATACTGCTCCCGAAAGAATACCTATGGTTGAAAAGATAAACCCTAGACTAATGACACGATAACTCCAATGATCCAATCGCCGAGTCAATCGATACCTGTGATAATTTCTAAATGAAGGAAAAGAAGTGTTTTGTAAAACACTTCTTTTCTCATTCAAGTATTGGATCTCACCAAAGGAAAATGTCCCAATTAATAAATGATTGGTTTTAACAACAATATCTGTGTTTTTTCGAAATGTGATGACTAGAAAAGCTACTGATAATAACGCTCCACATAAAAGAGCTGCATAGCTCAATAACATCATACTTACGTGCATCATTAACCACTGGGATTGTAGGGCGGGTACTAATATTGCGGATTGATGCATTTCAGTTAAAAGACCTGAAGTGGCAAAGCCTTGGGTAAAAATAGCACTTGGCCCAGTTATTGCGCTTAAATTATTTTTATGGTTCCCCACTTTAGGAACCATATGAATAATGGAGAAACTCCATGAAAGGAACATTAATGATTCATATAAATCACTTAACGGGAAATGTCTCAAATAAATCCAACGAGTTATTAATAATCCTGTTATACAGAAAAAAGTAGCTATAATGCCTTTTTCTGATGAATCACATATTCCTACGATTTGATGGACTAATAAATCCATCAAATGAATCGTAATAACAATTGAAATGATCGAAAAAGATATGTGAGTTAATATATGTTCTAAAGTCGCAAATATCATAAAAAATTATTTTGTAAAAAAAAAAAGGGGGGGTGTGTGTTCCTCAATTATGGAATGGAAATAAGGAAAGGAATTGAATTCCTTATAAGATAGGATTTATCTTGCCCCTTTTAGGGGATGCCGCCACTCGGATTCGAACCGAGATGCTCTAGCACTGCTTCCTAAGAGCAGCGTGTCTACCGATTTCACCATGGCGGCTTGATCGAAATAATAATAGCCCATACTATGTTCAATCGTCGAGATTGATGGATTCAATCCAATCGATCTTAGGAAAGATTAGAATCGATGAATCAAAAAACTCGTTCAAATAAATATTTGAACGTTCAATAATACTTAACTTAGTATAGTGGTATGGTGTCAGTTTTAACAATCATTTTCACGGAGTATAAGTCCCCCTGGACCAGTTGGAACTAGAGGGTTATGTCCTCAGTCGAGGTATACAACTAAAAATTGTCCTTTTTTTTCTATCTCATTTTTTTTTTATGATTCATTTCTCATTTATCTCATTTCATGGATCCGACATAAAAATGAGATTTTTGTTATTGTGAAAGCGAATTGATGGGGAAAGTTACAATCCCCATCTCGCAAATTATAAAAATCTAATAGAATACCATTCTAGAATACTATAAGGAATGAAAAGTGAAACCTTTATCTTCTATCTAATGACTTCTTTTTTTTTTTTTCAAACAAAACAAAACGGAAATCAATCGTTTTTAGAACTCAATTAGACAGGCGAATTATTATTCTACATACCACAACATCCAGTTCTATCTCATATTGATGAGTTCCAAAATTCGTTAATGTAAAATGTAAATTATTCATCTTCTAAATCATCCAATTCATCGAGTCATGTCGATTCATTCAGATTATTCCGCGGCTTTATTACTTGTTTGTTGCACAAAAAAACTTTTTGAATGCCCGGTAGAAATAGATTTAGCTAAGGATAAAGCTTTTATCGCGGCCCAATATCCCTTTCTCTTCCAAATATTTTTGCGAATACGCTTTTTTGACATAGAAGTACGTTTCTTTGGAACTGCCATTTTAAAAGAAAGAGGTTTCTCATTTTTATAGTTGGATGTGAAAGACATGTATTGTATTGTTCAAAATAAATCGTTCTTTCTATCCATTATCTATATCTATTCCATAGTGGATACTTCCTTCATAACATAAAAAATACAGATATGTGCGCATCACATATAGTATAACTAGGGATGAAAAAAAAAAAAGGGTTCCAATTTATATCTCAGTCTATTTATATATCGTCATGTTACATTTAATAAATCAAATCAAAAAACTTAAGAACCCATACATTTTACCCTTACCTAATTTAAGAAAACAATAATATAAAATTTTTTCGATTAATTGATCAAACTCGAGAATGGAGTACCCATAATTTAAATTCAAATGAGATCATGTAGTTAATCTCTTAAACGATACATTACTTGATAAAGGTCATTTTAGTAATTTATTATTTCAGCTCTATGCGAAATGACGAGTATCGTAGGATTTTCCATAAAATATGTTTGTTTTATTTGACTAGAAGCCAATCAATCAGTTCCAGAATGAATTAGTCAATGACTCCAAATAAACTAACTAAAATAACTAGGTGTTATTTTATTAGGTCGAGTTATTGGTGGATCCTATAATTCATATCAGAATCAAGTACTATTTTGGTGTAATTCTTTTTCCTTATTACTATATGGATATAAATCACCGTAATAGTGGAATGATTGAAAATCTCATATTCTGTATCTCAATAAATATCTTAGTTAATCACTAGGTAGTCATTTTTAAGCAGTAACTTGGTTATTTGAACAATTGTAACTTCTTGATTTGAATTTTTCAAATATCTGGGAAAGAATCAGAATAATGAAGAATTCAAAATAATATTTGAGTTTTTATATCTTGATTTTTTTATTTATTTGATTATTGCTCTTTACAAAAAAGATAAGAGCTGGTGAATCGGAAAAATTAATAAGAATAAAAAAAAAAAGTTTGATTTGATTATGCAACCCATATATCAATATGCATGGATCATACCTTTCGTTCCACTTCCAGTTACTATGTCAATAGGATTGGGACTTCTGCTTGTTCCGACCGCAACAAAAAATCTTCGTCGTATGTGGGCTTTTCCCAGTGTTTCATTGCTAAGTATAGTTATGGTTTTTTCGGCCGATCTGTCTGTTCAACAAATAGATGGCAGTTCCATCTATCAATATCTATGGTCTTGGACCATCAATAATGATTTTTCCTTAGAGTTCGGACACTTGATCGACCCACTTACTTCTATTATGTCAATACTAATCACTACTGTCGGAATCATGGTTCTTATTTATAGTGACAAGTATATGTCTCATGATCAAGGATATTTGAGATTTTTTGCTTATATGAGTTTTTCCAATACTTCCATGTTGGGATTAGTTACTAGTTCCAATTTGATACAAATTTATATTTTTTGGGAACTCGTGGGAATGTGTTCGTATCTATTAATAGGTTTTTGGTTCACACGACCAATCGCAGCAAATGCCTGTCAAAAAGCATTTGTAACTAATCGTGTAGGGGATTTTGGTTTATTATTAGGAATCTTAGGTCTTTATTGGATAACAGGTAGTTTCGAATTTCGGGATTTGTTCGAAATCTTCAATAACTTGATGCATAATAATGGAGTTAATTCTTTATTTGCTACTCTGTGTGCTTCCCTATTATTCGCTGGTGCAATTGCTAAATCTGCGCAATTTCCCCTTCATGTATGGTTACCTGATGCCATGGAGGGACCCACCCCTATTTCGGCTCTTATACATGCTGCTACTATGGTAGCAGCGGGAATTTTTCTTGTCGCTCGACTTATGCCTCTTTTCACAGTTATACCTTACATAATGAATCTCATTTCTTTGATAGGTATAATAACGGTACTATTAGGAGCTACTTTGGCTCTTGCTCAAAGAGACATTAAGAGAAGCTTAGCTTATTCAACAATGTCTCAATTGGGTTATATTATGTTAGCTCCAGGGATGGGTTCTTATCGAGCTGCTTTATTCCATTTAATTTCTCATGCCTATTCGAAAGCATTATTGTTTTTGGGCACCGGATCCATTATTCATTCAATGGAACCCATTGTTGGATATTCTCCAGATAAGAGTCAGAACATGGTTCTTATGGGTGGTTTAAGAAAATATGTACCAATTACCAAAATGACTTTTTTATTAGGTACACTTTCTCTTTGTGGTATTCCACCTCTTGCTTGTTTTTGGTCCAAAGATGAAATTCTTAATGATAGTTGGTTGTATTCACCGATTTTCGCGATAATAGCTTGTGCTACGGCGGGATTAACTGCATTTTATATGTTTCGGACATATTTACTTACTTTTGAGGGGTATTTATATGCGCATTTTCAAAATTACAGTGGCACTCAAAATAGCTCGTTTTATTCAATATCTATATGGGGAAAAGAAGAATCAAAACTGGTTAACAGAAATTTGCTTTTATCAAAAATAAATAAGAATGAAAAGGTTTCTTTTTTTTCGAAGACGACATATAAAATTGATGGGAATGTACGAAATCTAATGCGATCCTCTAGTACTCATTTTGACAATAAAGATACTTCCATGTATCCTCATGAATCAGATAATACAATGCTATTGC
>NW_027519806.1:0-7500 GCF_043159265.1 Tasmannia lanceolata | reverse complement strand
ATCTCTGGAATGATTAATCCACTTTTTAGGAATTGGATAGGAAAGGATCCGCAACTCAAAACCTCAGATTCTGAGGAGGAAGAGGCAAAAGAAAAAGAGAAAAAAAAGAAAGAGCAAAAAGAGGAGAATGAACGGATAGCAATATCAGAAACTTGGGATACTATTATATTTGCTCAAGCAATAAGAGGTTCTATGTTAGTAACCCAATCGATTCTTAGAAAATACATCATATTGCCTTCATTGATAATAGCTAAAAATCTTGGCCGTATGTTATTATTTCAATTTCCCGAGTGGTACGAGGATTTGAAGGAGTGGAATAAAGAAATGCATGTTAAATGCACCTATAATGGTGTTCAATTATCAGAAACAGAATTTCCGAAAAACTGGTTAACAGATGGGATTCAGATAAAGATCTTATTTCCTTTCTGTCTGAAACCTTGGCGGGGATCTAAACTACAATTTCATCATAGAGATCCAATGAAAAACAAAGGAAAAATAGAAAATTTTTGTTTTTTAACGGTCTGGGGAATGGAAACTGAATTACCTTTTGGTTCTCCACGAAAAGAACCTTCTTTTTTTGAACCCATTTTTAAAGAACTCGAAAAAAAAACGAGAAAAGTTCAAAAAAAATATTTTCGAGTTTTCAGAATTTTAAAAGAAAGAACAAAATGTTGTCTAAAGGTCTCAAAAGAAAAAATAAGATGGGTTATCAAAATAGTTCTATTTATAAAAAGAATAATGAAAGAGCTTACAAAAGTGAACTCAATTTTATTATTTGGGTTGAGGAAAGGCTATCAACCGAGTGAAACTGGAAAAGATTTCATAATCAGTAATAAGATTACTCACGACTCGACTATTCAAATTAGATCCATGGATTGGACAAATTATTCACTGACAGAAAAAAAAATGAAAGATCTGACTGATAGTACAACCAAAATCAAAAATCAAATAGAAAAAATAAAAAAAGACAAGAAAAAAATATTTCTAACTACAGATACAGATATAAATATTAGTCCTAACAAGACAAGTTTTGATGATGAAAGATCGGAATCACAGAAACATATTTGGCAGAGATCAAAAAAAAGAAGTGCCCGATTAATACGTAAATCGCAATATTTTATAAAATATTTCATTGAAAGAATATACATAGATATCTTTCTATGTGCCATTAACATTCCCAGGATTAATACACAACTTTTCCTTGAATCAACAAAAAATCTTATCGATAAATATATTTACAATAATGAAACAAATAAAGAAGGAATTGATGAAACAAATCAAAATACAACTCAGTTTATTTTGACTATCCAAAAGTCACTTTCTATTTCGAATATTCGAAATAATAATTCACAGATTTATTGTAACTTATCTTTCTTGTCCCAAGCATATGTATTTTACAAATTATCACAAAACCAAGAAGTTATTAACAAGTATCACTTGATATCTGTACTTCAATATCATGGCGCATCTCCTTTTATTAAGCATAGAATAAAGGACTATTTGGGTACACGAGGAATTTTTGATTTCAAACCAAGACATAAGAAATTTTCGAATTCCAGAATGAATGAATGGAAAAACTGGTTAAAGCGTCATTATCAATACAATTTATCTCAGAATAGATGGTCTAGATTAGTATCGAAAAAATGGCGAACTAGAGTCAATCATCGTCGTACGATTGAAAATAAAGATTCCAAAAAATGGGATTCATATGAAAAAGAAAAAGACCAATTCATTTATTACGAGAAAGAAAATGATTGCGCGGTGAATTCATTGCCGAGTCAAAAAGAAAAATTTAAAAAACACTACAGATATGATCTTTTATCGTGTAAATATATTAATTATGAGGATAGGAAGAGCTCATATATTTATGTATCCCCGTTAAAAGTAAATGGGGGCCGAGAGATTCCCTATAATGACAACACACCTAAACCCGAATCATGTTATGTACTGGGGGATATAGCTATTAGTGATTATCTAGAAGAAGAGTCTATTATGGATACGGGTAAAAATCCGGATAGAAAATATTTTGAGTGGAGAATTCTGCATTTTTGTCTTAGAAAAAATATCGATATTGATACCTGGACCGATATGGATACTGGGACCAATATTAATAAAAATACTAAGAATGGGATTAATGATTATGAAATAATTGATAAAAAAGATCTTTTTTATTTCACGATTCATCAAGAAATCAACCCACCCAATCAAAAAAAAAACTTTTTTGATTGGATGGGAATGAATGAAGAAATGCGATATCGTCCCATATCGAATCTGGAATCTTGGTTCTTCCCAGAATTTGTGCGACTTTATGATACATATAAAATGAAACCATGGATCATACCAATCAAATTACTTCTTTTAAATTTTCATGGAAATAAAAACATTAGTGAAAATAAAAACATTAGTGAAAATCAAAAAAAAGATCTTCGTATATCATCTAATCAAAAAGAATATCTTGAATTAGAGAACCGAAATAAAGAAAAAGAAGAAGAACAGCCGGGCCAAGGGGATATTAGATCAGATGCACGAAACCAAGAGAATCTTGAATCAGATGCACAAAAAAAAAAAAAATATGTTGAAAAGGATTACGCGGAATCAGACATTAAAAAAAGGAGAAAGAAAAGAAAATACAAGAGCAACAGAGAAGCAGAACTAGAGTTCTTCCTAAAAAGATATTTGCTTTTTCAATTGAGATGGGACGATTCTTTGAATCAAAGAATGATCAATAATATCAAGGTATATTGCCTCCTGCTTAGACTGATAAATCCAAGGGAAATTGCTATATCCTCTATTCAAAGAGGAGAAATGCGCCTGGACGTAATGTTGATTCAGAAGGATCTCACTCTTACGGAATTGATAAAAAGGGGAATATTTATTATTGAACCAGCCCGCCTGTCTATAAAACGGGATGGACAATTTATTATGTATCAAACCATAGGCATTTCATTGGTCCATAAGAGTAAACACCAAACTAATCGAGAACGTCGAGAAAAAAAATATGTTGATGAGAATTCTTTCAATGGATCTATTGCACAACATGGAAAGATGCTTATGAATGGAGATGAAAATCATTATGATTTTCTTGTTCCTGAAAATATTCTATCTCCTAGACGTCGTAGAAAATTGAGAATTTTAATGTGTTTCAATTTCAGTAATGAGAATATTGTGGATATAAATCCAGTATTTTTCAATGAGAATAACGTAAAGAACTCTGGGCAATTTTTGGATGAGGACAAGTGTCTTGATACAGATACAAATAAATTCATTCAATTCAAATTATTTCTTTGGCCCAATTATCGATTAGAAGATTTAGCTTGTATGAATCGCTATTGGTTTGATACGAATAATGGCAGTCGTTTCAGTATGTCAAGAATATATATGTATCCACGATTCAGAATTAGTTAATGGTACATTTTATATACATCATGTATCATAGCCGATATATGAAGACAGACAGGTGTACACACACGTTGTGTTACATTACATTCTGACACATGATACTGATTCAATGACGTATCAATTGGACCTAGGAATGAATCAACAGAATCTTCTTAAACCCAAATCATTCTCTTTCGTGGGTCCAGAAATGTACCATCCCTTTCTATGTATTGTATCCGAATCAAATTACAAATTAAATTGGATTTATTAATTCAATTTAAATAGAAAAAGTTATTATATGAATAAATCCAGATTATTGTGTGTACCAGATCGAAATGACTGGCATTATCATTTTATTATTATTCCTGATCGGTAAAATCCATATTTGTGGGAACGAAAGAAAAAAAAAAAGAGAGAAGAATTATTCTTTTTTATGGTAAAAAATTTATTTATCTCGGTTATTCCGCAAGAAGAAAAAGAAAAAAACAAAGGGTCTGTTGAATTTCAAGTATTCAATTTCACCAATAAGATACGGAGACTTACTGCACATTTTGAATTTCACAGAAAAGACTATTTATCTCAGAGAGGTCTGCGAAAAATTCTGGGAAAACGTCAACGGCTGCTGGCTTATTTGTCAAAAAAAAATAGAGTACGTTATAAGGAATTAATTGGTCAGTTGGATATTCGGGAGCCAAAAAATCGTTAATTTGAGGATTCATTTGAATTTTTTGGTTTATTAGATCTTGAATTTTGATGAACTTTGTTTCGTTTTCAACAATTCATGGAATAATGAATCGGGGAAGAAAGCATATGACTGTACCGGCTACAAAAAAAGACCTCATGATAGTCAATATGGGCCCTCACCACCCATCAATGCATGGTGTTCTTCGACTCATTGTTACTCTAGATGGTGAAGATGTTATTGACTGTGAACCTATATTGGGTTATTTACACAGAGGAATGGAAAAAATTGCGGAAAACCGAACAATTATACAATATCTGCCGTATGTAACACGTTGGGATTATTTAGCTACTATGTTCACAGAGGCAATAACGGTAAATGCCCCCGAACAATTGGGAAATATTCAAGTACCTAAAAGAGCCAGTTATATCAGAGTTATTATGCTGGAGCTAAGTCGTATAGCTTCTCATTTGTTATGGCTTGGGCCTTTTATGGCAGATATCGGTGCACAGACTCCTTTCTTCTATATTTTCCGAGAGAGAGAATTGCTATATGATCTATTCGAAGCTGCCACAGGTATGCGAATGATGCATAATTATTTCCGTATCGGAGGAGTAGCTGCTGATCTACCTCACGGATGGATAGATAAATGTTTGGATTTCTGCGATTATTCTTTAACAGGAGTTGTTGAATATCAAAAGCTTATTACGCGGAATCCTATTTTTTTGGAACGAGTTGAAGGAGTGGGCATTATTGGTGGAGAGGAAGCAATAAATTGGGGTTTATCGGGACCAATGCTACGAGCTTCCGGAATCCAATGGGATCTTCGTAAAGTTGATCATTATGAGTGTTACGATGAATTCGATTGGGAAGTCCAATGGCAAAAAGAAGGAGACTCATTAGCTCGTTATTTAGTACGAATCAGTGAAATGACGGAATCTATAAAAATTCTTCAACAGGCTCTGGAAGGAATTCCGGGGGGACCCTATGAGAATTTAGAAGTACGACGCTTTGATAGAGCAAAGGATTCTGAATGGAACGATTTTGAATACCGATTCATTAGTAAAAAACCTTCTCCCACCTTTGAATTGTTAAAACAAGAACTTTATGTGAGAGTAGAAGCCCCAAAAGGAGAATTAGGAATTTTTCTGATAGGAGATAATAGTGTTTTTCCCTGGAGATGGAAAATTCGTCCACCGGGTTTCATAAATTTGCAAATTATTCCTCAGCTAGTTAAAAGAATGAAATTGGCTGATATCATGACGATACTAGGTAGTATAGATATCATTATGGGAGAAGTTGATCGTTGAAATGATAATTGATACGACAGAAGTACAAGCTATCAATTCTTTTTCCAGATCGGAATCTTTAAAAGAAGGCTATGGCCTTATAGGGACGCTTGTCCCTATTTTTACTCCCGTATCGGGGATCACAATAGGGGTACTCGTGATTGTGTGGTTAGAAAGAGAAATATCCGCAGGGATACAACAACGTATTGGGCCTGAATATGCTGGTCCCTTGGGAATTCTTCAAGCTCTAGCGGATGGGACAAAACTGCTTTTCAAAGAGGATCTTCTCCCATCTAGAGGAGATATTCGTTTATTCAGTATCGGGCCATCCATAGCGGTCATATCAATTCTACTAAGTTATTCAGTAATTCCTTTTGGCTATCGCCTTGTTCTAGCCGATCTCGGTATAGGTGTTTTTTTGTGGATCGCCATTTCCAGTATTGCTCCTATTGGACTTCTTATGTCAGGATATGGATCGAATAATAAATATTTCAGGTGGTCTACGAGCTGCTGCTCAATCTATTAGTTATGAAATACCATTAACTCCATGTGTGTTATCAATATCTCTACGTGTGATTCGTTGCAACATTAACTTTTATTTCTTTCCTTTATTTCTAGGAAAGAGGTTGAATGTATTGAATAGATATCTTGATTTTTTTATTCACCATTTAGGTTGATGAACTAAACGAGATGGTTATATGAGTGAAACAAAACAGCTTATGAATTCGCAGTAAGAAGATTGATTCTCATTCCCTATGTACGAGAGGAAAGTGTAAGTAAAGATAAGCGGTGGAAACTGTTTACCCCAAGATTGGTTGATTAGTCATCATGACTTGAAGCGGGTGCAAAAGATCAACTGTATGGAGTTTCTACAATTGTTATTGTATGCATTATCATATCGGGAATCAATCAAAAATGAGTGGACGGTTAGGAACACCAAGGTACACAAAGGATTCGTCATGGAAATAATGTAAGGTATCAAAAACCAAAGGGATATTTTTGCATAAAAGGAATCATAATGAGGGCTTTAAGTTGGTAGAAATGATCAAGCAGTACTTCCCCATGATTCCGATCCAGAGTATGCTCCTATCCACTGATTAAAGAAATGACTATCGGGAACGAAGTAATCCTTTATTTTTTTTTTGAGAATCCCCTCTTCTGCGAAAGAAGAACAGGAACGAAAGAAATGGAATGCAATAGGAAAAATAAATAGTAATAGATCTTTCTTTATTCTTTCTTTCCTCCATCCCATCCGTATTAATACAGATAGGCTTCTTATCATGATTCATGAAATGAACTAATGTAGAGTGTCTAATTCTTTTTCGTAATCGAAAGATATGGGTAGAAATATCTATTGATACAACGAGTATTTTATTGAAAGATTAAGCTATTACTGAACAAAGATAAATTGTAATATTAATTATAAAATAAATTATGAGAGCAATTCGGAAGCACTTTGAATTTGTTATTATAGCAGACAGAATTCCATTGGTCTAATTAGGGACTCCCTGATGCATCTTTACTCTATTCACTCTCAAAAAATGCCGAGGTAATACTGAATCAGTCCTTAGATTTATTTGTGGCCATCGAGGAGCCGTATGAAGCTGAGGTCTCATGTACGGTTCTGAAATAGCGATGGGAACAGTGATGTTATCATCGACTATGATTATCTAACAGTTCAAGTACAATTGATATAGTTGAGGCACAGTCAAAATATGGGTTTTGGGGATGGAATCTGTGGCGTCAACCCATAGGGTTTATAGTTTTTATAATTTCTTCCCTAGCAGAATGTGAGAGATTACCTTTTGATTTACCAGAAGCAGAAGAAGAATTAGTAGCGGGTTATCAAACCGAATATTCAGGTATCAAATTTGGTTTATTTTACGTTGCTTCTTACCTAAATCTACTAGTTTCTTCATTATTTGTAACAGTTCTTTACTTGGGCGGGTGGAATCTCTCTATTCCGTACATATTCATTCCTGAACTTTTCGGAATAAATAAAACGGGGGGAGTATTTGGAACAACGATTGGTATCCTTATTACATTAGCTAAAGCTTATTTGTTCCTGTTCATTCCTATCACAACAAGATGGACTTTACCTAGGATGAGAATGGACCAACTATTAAATCTTGGATGGAAATTTCTTTTACC
>NW_027519805.1:2500-20000 GCF_043159265.1 Tasmannia lanceolata | reverse complement strand
ATTATCTGATTCATGAGGATACATGGAAGTATCTTTATTGTCAAAATGAGTACTAGAGGATCGCATTAGATTTCGTACATTCCCATCAATTTTATATGTCGTCTTCGAAAAAAAAGAAACCTTTTCATTCTTATTTATTTTTGATAAAAGCAAATTTCTGTTAACCAGTTTTGATTCTTCTTTTCCCCATATAGATATTGAATAAAACGAGCTATTTTGAGTGCCACTGTAATTTTGAAAATGCGCATATAAATACCCCTCAAAAGTAAGTAAATATGTCCGAAACATATAAAATGCAGTTAATCCCGCCGTAGCACAAGCTATTATCGCGAAAATCGGTGAATACAACCAACTATCATTAAGAATTTCATCTTTGGACCAAAAACAAGCAAGAGGTGGAATACCACAAAGAGAAAGTGTACCTAATAAAAAAGTCATTTTGGTAATTGGTACATATTTTCTTAAACCACCCATAAGAACCATGTTCTGACTCTTATCTGGAGAATATCCAACAATGGGTTCCATTGAATGAATAATGGATCCGGTGCCCAAAAACAATAATGCTTTCGAATAGGCATGAGAAATTAAATGGAATAAAGCAGCTCGATAAGAACCCATCCCTGGAGCTAACATAATATAACCCAATTGAGACATTGTTGAATAAGCTAAGCTTCTCTTAATGTCTCTTTGAGCAAGAGCCAAAGTAGCTCCTAATAGTACCGTTATTATACCTATCAAAGAAATGAGATTCATTATGTAAGGTATAACTGTGAAAAGAGGCATAAGTCGAGCGACAAGAAAAATTCCCGCTGCTACCATAGTAGCAGCATGTATAAGAGCCGAAATAGGGGTGGGTCCCTCCATGGCATCAGGTAACCATACATGAAGGGGAAATTGCGCAGATTTAGCAATTGCACCAGCGAATAATAGGGAAGCACACAGAGTAGCAAATAAAGAATTAACTCCATTATTATGCATCAAGTTATTGAAGATTTCGAACAAATCCCGAAATTCGAAACTACCTGTTATCCAATAAAGACCTAAGATTCCTAATAATAAACCAAAATCCCCTACACGATTAGTTACAAATGCTTTTTGACAGGCATTTGCTGCGATTGGTCGTGTGAACCAAAAACCTATTAATAGATACGAACACATTCCCACGAGTTCCCAAAAAATATAAATTTGTATCAAATTGGAACTAGTAACTAATCCCAACATGGAAGTATTGGAAAAACTCATATAAGCAAAAAATCTCAAATATCCTTGATCATGAGACATATACTTGTCACTATAAATAAGAACCATGATTCCGACAGTAGTGATTAGTATTGACATAATAGAAGTAAGTGGGTCGATCAAGTGTCCGAACTCTAAGGAAAAATCATTATTGATGGTCCAAGACCATAGATATTGATAGATGGAACTGCCATCTATTTGTTGAACAGACAGATCGGCCGAAAAAACCATAACTATACTTAGCAATGAAACACTGGGAAAAGCCCACATACGACGAAGATTTTTTGTTGCGGTCGGAACAAGCAGAAGTCCCAATCCTATTGACATAGTAACTGGAAGTGGAACGAAAGGTATGATCCATGCATATTGATATATGGGTTGCATAATCAAATCAAACTTTTTTTTTTTATTCTTATTAATTTTTCCGATTCACCAGCTCTTATCTTTTTTGTAAAGAGCAATAATCAAATAAATAAAAAAATCAAGATATAAAAACTCAAATATTATTTTGAATTCTTCATTATTCTGATTCTTTCCCAGATATTTGAAAAATTCAAATCAAGAAGTTACAATTGTTCAAATAACCAAGTTACTGCTTAAAAATGACTACCTAGTGATTAACTAAGATATTTATTGAGATACAGAATATGAGATTTTCAATCATTCCACTATTACGGTGATTTATATCCATATAGTAATAAGGAAAAAGAATTACACCAAAATAGTACTTGATTCTGATATGAATTATAGGATCCACCAATAACTCGACCTAATAAAATAACACCTAGTTATTTTAGTTAGTTTATTTGGAGTCATTGACTAATTCATTCTGGAACTGATTGATTGGCTTCTAGTCAAATAAAACAAACATATTTTATGGAAAATCCTACGATACTCGTCATTTCGCATAGAGCTGAAATAATAAATTACTAAAATGACCTTTATCAAGTAATGTATCGTTTAAGAGATTAACTACATGATCTCATTTGAATTTAAATTATGGGTACTCCATTCTCGAGTTTGATCAATTAATCGAAAAAATTTTATATTATTGTTTTCTTAAATTAGGTAAGGGTAAAATGTATGGGTTCTTAAGTTTTTTGATTTGATTTATTAAATGTAACATGACGATATATAAATAGACTGAGATATAAATTGGAACCCTTTTTTTTTTTTCATCCCTAGTTATACTATATGTGATGCGCACATATCTGTATTTTTTATGTTATGAAGGAAGTATCCACTATGGAATAGATATAGATAATGGATAGAAAGAACGATTTATTTTGAACAATACAATACATGTCTTTCACATCCAACTATAAAAATGAGAAACCTCTTTCTTTTAAAATGGCAGTTCCAAAGAAACGTACTTCTATGTCAAAAAAGCGTATTCGCAAAAATATTTGGAAGAGAAAGGGATATTGGGCCGCGATAAAAGCTTTATCCTTAGCTAAATCTATTTCTACCGGGCATTCAAAAAGTTTTTTTGTGCAACAAACAAGTAATAAAGCCGCGGAATAATCTGAATGAATCGACATGACTCGATGAATTGGATGATTTAGAAGATGAATAATTTACATTTTACATTAACGAATTTTGGAACTCATCAATATGAGATAGAACTGGATGTTGTGGTATGTAGAATAATAATTCGCCTGTCTAATTGAGTTCTAAAAACGATTGATTTCCGTTTTGTTTTGTTTGAAAAAAAAAAAAAGAAGTCATTAGATAGAAGATAAAGGTTTCACTTTTCATTCCTTATAGTATTCTAGAATGGTATTCTATTAGATTTTTATAATTTGCGAGATGGGGATTGTAACTTTCCCCATCAATTCGCTTTCACAATAACAAAAATCTCATTTTTATGTCGGATCCATGAAATGAGATAAATGAGAAATGAATCATAAAAAAAAAATGAGATAGAAAAAAAAGGACAATTTTTAGTTGTATACCTCGACTGAGGACATAACCCTCTAGTTCCAACTGGTCCAGGGGGACTTATACTCCGTGAAAATGATTGTTAAAACTGACACCATACCACTATACTAAGTTAAGTATTATTGAACGTTCAAATATTTATTTGAACGAGTTTTTTGATTCATCGATTCTAATCTTTCCTAAGATCGATTGGATTGAATCCATCAATCTCGACGATTGAACATAGTATGGGCTATTATTATTTCGATCAAGCCGCCATGGTGAAATCGGTAGACACGCTGCTCTTAGGAAGCAGTGCTAGAGCATCTCGGTTCGAATCCGAGTGGCGGCATCCCCTAAAAGGGGCAAGATAAATCCTATCTTATAAGGAATTCAATTCCTTTCCTTATTTCCATTCCATAATTGAGGAACACACACCCCCCCTTTTTTTTTTTACAAAATAATTTTTTATGATATTTGCGACTTTAGAACATATATTAACTCACATATCTTTTTCGATCATTTCAATTGTTATTACGATTCATTTGATGGATTTATTAGTCCATCAAATCGTAGGAATATGTGATTCATCAGAAAAAGGCATTATAGCTACTTTTTTCTGTATAACAGGATTATTAATAACTCGTTGGATTTATTTGAGACATTTCCCGTTAAGTGATTTATATGAATCATTAATGTTCCTTTCATGGAGTTTCTCCATTATTCATATGGTTCCTAAAGTGGGGAACCATAAAAATAATTTAAGCGCAATAACTGGGCCAAGTGCTATTTTTACCCAAGGCTTTGCCACTTCAGGTCTTTTAACTGAAATGCATCAATCCGCAATATTAGTACCCGCCCTACAATCCCAGTGGTTAATGATGCACGTAAGTATGATGTTATTGAGCTATGCAGCTCTTTTATGTGGAGCGTTATTATCAGTAGCTTTTCTAGTCATCACATTTCGAAAAAACACAGATATTGTTGTTAAAACCAATCATTTATTAATTGGGACATTTTCCTTTGGTGAGATCCAATACTTGAATGAGAAAAGAAGTGTTTTACAAAACACTTCTTTTCCTTCATTTAGAAATTATCACAGGTATCGATTGACTCGGCGATTGGATCATTGGAGTTATCGTGTCATTAGTCTAGGGTTTATCTTTTCAACCATAGGTATTCTTTCGGGAGCAGTATGGGCTAATGAGGCATGGGGGTCTTATTGGAATTGGGACCCCAAGGAAACTTGGGCATTTATTACTTGGACCATATTCGCGATTTATTTACATACTAGAACAAATCAAAGTTTGCAAGGTGTTAATTCGGCAATTGTAGCTTCTATCGGATTTCTTATAATTTGGATATGCTATTTTGGGGTCAATCTATTAGGAATAGGACTACATAGTTATGGTTCATTCACATTAACAGCGAATTGAAGAAGGGACTTGAAGAATACATGGGAACATCAATCTCCAATATATAACGAAAATTAGTGTGAGTTTTTGAGAACCATTTGAATCAAGTAGTAATTCAAATGGTTCTCAAAAACTCCAGATGTATCTGATTACAATTCCAATTCACTTCATTTTTTTTTTTTCAGTGTACAGCGACCGATTTTGTAAATCACAGGATTATTTGACTTTATTTCTTATTTATGAAAACTATTTATGAAAGTAATTAGATAGAATAGCTTCTACCTTCTCAACTGATAGTGAGAGAACGAAATCGGGATAAATACCGATACCTATTACGGGTAGAAAGATACAGATCGAAACAAATAGTTCTCGCGGTCCAGAATCCACAAAGTAGGAGTTTGTAACATTGAATAGTTTGTATCCATAGAACATCTGGCGTAACATAGATAATGAATAAATAGGAGTTAATATCATTCCAATTGCCATTACAAAAGTAATTAGTATTTTTGGCATTAAAAGGTATTTTGGGCTGGTAATTATTCCAAAAAAGACTACCAATTCTGCAACAAAACCACTCATTCCTGGCAGTGCAAGCGAAGCCATCGAGAAGCTACTTAACATGGTAAATATTTTTGGCATTGGGGTAGCTATTCCTCCCATTTCATCGAGATAAACAAGACGTATTCTATCGTAACTCGTTCCTGCCAAGAAAAAGAGTGCAGCACCAATAAATCCATGAGAAATGATTTGTAAAATGGCTCCATTGAGTCCCATATCAGTTATGGAAGCAATTCCGATAATTGTGAAACCCATATGAGATACGGAGGAATAGGCTATTCGCTTTTTTAAATTGCGTTGACCGGGAGAGAGTTGAAGCTGCATAGATTATTTGAATCGTTCCGACTATCATCAACCAGGGAGAAAATATAGAATGAGCATGGGGTAATAATTCCATATTGATCCGAACCAATCCATATGCTCCCATTTTTAATAAAATTCCAGCTAGAAGCATACATGTACTGTAATGTGCTTCTCCATGGGTATCTGGTAACCATGTATGTAGGGGTATAATCGGTGATTTGACAGCATAAGCAATAAAGAAGCCAAAATAGAATATTATTTCCAATGCCGCGGGATACGATCGATTAGCTGATGTTTCAAAATTTAATGTTGGTTCATTGGAACCATATAAACCCATACCTGGAACTCCCATTAAGAGAAAAATGGAACCCCCCGCAGTGTACAAAATGAACTTTGTAGCTGAGTACAGACGTTTCTTACCTCCCCACATGGATAAAAGTAGGTAAACAGGAATTAATTCTAACTCCCACATGATGAAAAAAAGTAAAAGGTCTCGAGAAGAAAATGATCCTATTTGACCGCTGTACATTGCTAACATCAGGAAATGGAACAATCGCGAATCTCTAGTAACTGGCCAAGCCGCTAAAGTAGCTAAAGTAGTGATGAATCCCGTCAGTAAAATGGGTCCGATGGAAAGTCCATCGATCCCGAGTCTCCAGTGAAAATACAAAATATTTATCCATTTATAATCCTCCTCCAATTGGATTAATGGATCGTCCAATTGGAAATGATAACAGAATGCATAGGTCGTTAGAAGGAGTTCTAACAAGCAGATGCATATAGTATACCATCTCACCACCTTATTTCCTCTATGAGGGAGAAAGAAAATTGATGAACCCGCGGATATTGGAAAAACAACAATTATTGTTAACCAAGGAAAATAACTCGTGGTAAAGACAAGATAGACTTTGACCATAAAAACCCGCGCTCGAAATAATATATTTTCTCGAGTACGGGTTTTTGTCGGTAAAGAAGAATCAAATGGATTCAAGTAGAGTTTTACGGAACGTATCAATAAGCTAGACCCATGCTGCGAGTTGTCTCATGCCATAAATAAACCCGGACACTCAAGAAATCTGTTGGACAAGCGGATTCACATCTCTTACAACCTACACAGTCTTCTGTTCTTGGAGCAGGAGCAATTTGCTTAGCTTTACATCCGTCCCAAGGTATCATTTCCAATACATCTGTGGGGCAGGCTCGTACACATTGAGTACATCCTATACATGTATCATAAATCTTTACTGAATGTGACATTGTGTCTATCAATTTTTTGAACGTTATCAATTTTCGATCTGGTAAAATCGGTAGTAAATGAATCATATATTGTAGATACCAGATGAATCAGTAGTTTACCAGAATTGATTTTTTTTTAGAATCAATTTACCTCTGGATCTGTTTAGGAAAGAGGACCAAGATACTTTGATTTCTTACGTTTCAGCAAACATGGTCATACGAGTCATATATGCTAATTTTAATTGGTGAATATAATATTATATATATCTGTCTTTTTTTATATCATTATGACTATTTATTCAACAAGTTCGATTGATTGATACGAGTTGATTTTCTGTTACGATGGATCGACGAAACAATAGCTGGCCCAATAGCTGCTTCAGCGGCTGCAATAGCTATAACAAAGATCGAGAAAATGTCTCCTTTTAATTGTCGACTATCAAATAAATCAGAAAACGTTACGAGATTCATATTAACCGCATTCAGTATAAGCTCAAGACACATAAGTGCTCTAACCATATTTCGACTTGTGATCAATCCATAAATACCAATAGAAAATAAATAGGCACTCAAAATAAGTACATGCTCGAGCATCATTGACCAACTCCTCATCAATCTCGATTCATTTCAATATGAACAACAATTTCACTGATTGACTCGAATATAAAACAAGTACGGAACAAAGGAAGGTATTGGTAATGGATCGAACTAAAACAAAACCCTTTTTAATTTAATATATGAACAATAAATATATAAATTGAATTGAAGCAAAATGGATGTAATAACAATACAAGAAGACAGAACAAGGCCTTATTTATTTTTATTTTAAATTTATTTTAATTTTATTTTGGATTTCTAATTCATTTCTAATTCTAAGTATTTATTACTGACGAGCCATAGCAATTGCACCTATCAAGGCAACTAAAAGAATTATAGAAATGAGTTCAAATGGAAGATAAAAATCTGTTGATAAATGAATCCCAATTTGTTGAACATTACTTATCAGGTCCTGCTCTATAATCTGGTTTGATCCTGTAGTCCAAATAATCCCATACCATGACGTATCTGAAATAGTAGTAATTAGTGAAAAAAGAATACTTGTACAAACCAGTGAAGTGACCCCATCTCCAACGGTCCAAAGATAGAAATCATTGTAATATTCTGAACCATTCATGAACATCACAGCAAATATGATTAAGACATTTACAGCTCCCACGTAAATAAGGAGCTGTGCAGCAGCTACAAAATAGGAGTTAGATAGAATATGGAATAAGGATATACAAACAAGAACCAATCCCAATGAAAAGGCAGAAAAAATGGGATTGGTAAGTAATACCACTCCTAGACCCCCTAGTATAAGACCTGATCCCAAAAATACTAAAAGAATATCATGTATTGGCCCAGGTAAATCCATTATGTATAAAATAAGAGATAAAAAAAAGTTGAAATATTTCATGACCTTACTGACCCAGCCAGGAAAAAAGAGGTTACCTTGTTTTTTTCTTGTATATGATACGTTTCTAATTGAATCGTAATGGGGTCTGGATTGAGGTAGATACAGTTATTGGACTAATTCCACTTCTGTATCCGAAAGAGTAGTTCGGAGTTTGATATTCCGAAATCATCATGACTATATTCATATATTCTAAATCCAAATCAAGCCGCGATTCTCACCAATCAATAGTTATGATTTGTAGTTACTGACCAACCAAAATGAAAGAAGCTTCACTCCTTTAGATCAAAAATGAATCTTAGTCATTGGTAATCGTTATTGAATCAAGGGGTTTATCTGTGGTTATTTTAATTTGAGTCGAATTCATAATTGTTCGAATTGTGTAATCCCCAATTACTGACATTGGTAACCGACCCAAAGCAATTTGATTATAATTCAATTCGTGACGATCATAAGTGGAAAGTTCATATTCTTCAGTCATTGATAGACAGTTTGTTGGACAATACTCGACGCAGTTACCACAAAATATACAGATTCCAAAATCAATACTATAATTAAGCAACCGTTTCTTTCTAATATCTGTTTCCAATCTCCAATCAACAACGGGTAGATCTATGGGACATACACGAACACATACTTCACAAGCAATGCATTTATCAAATTCAAAGTGGATTCGACCACGGAAACGCTCTGATGTGATCGATTTTTCATAAGGATATTGAATAGTTATAGGTAAACGATTCGCGTGGGATAAGGTAATCATGAAACTTTGACCAATGTACCTTGCAGCTCGTACTGTTTGTTGACCATAATTCATGAACCCAGTCATCATAGGGAACATATCGTGGCTATCCATGAATAATTTGATATTTCTTTCTCTTGCTTAAGGGAGGTTATGAATCTAGAGTATCATATACTGTTACAGTGAAAGGAGTTGGGAAGAAGTTGTCAATAATAGATTACCCAGAGAAATGGGTAAAAGAAATTTCCATCCAAGATTTAATAGTTGGTCCATTCTCATCCTAGGTAAAGTCCATCTTGTTGTGATAGGAATGAACAGGAACAAATAAGCTTTAGCTAATGTAATAAGGATACCAATCGTTGTTCCAAATACTCCCCCCGTTTTATTTATTCCGAAAAGTTCAGGAATGAATATGTACGGAATAGAGAGATTCCACCCGCCCAAGTAAAGAACTGTTACAAATAATGAAGAAACTAGTAGATTTAGGTAAGAAGCAACGTAAAATAAACCAAATTTGATACCTGAATATTCGGTTTGATAACCCGCTACTAATTCTTCTTCTGCTTCTGGTAAATCAAAAGGTAATCTCTCACATTCTGCTAGGGAAGAAATTATAAAAACTATAAACCCTATGGGTTGACGCCACAGATTCCATCCCCAAAACCCATATTTTGACTGTGCCTCAACTATATCAATTGTACTTGAACTGTTAGATAATCATAGTCGATGATAACATCACTGTTCCCATCGCTATTTCAGAACCGTACATGAGACCTCAGCTTCATACGGCTCCTCGATGGCCACAAATAAATCTAAGGACTGATTCAGTATTACCTCGGCATTTTTTGAGAGTGAATAGAGTAAAGATGCATCAGGGAGTCCCTAATTAGACCAATGGAATTCTGTCTGCTATAATAACAAATTCAAAGTGCTTCCGAATTGCTCTCATAATTTATTTTATAATTAATATTACAATTTATCTTTGTTCAGTAATAGCTTAATCTTTCAATAAAATACTCGTTGTATCAATAGATATTTCTACCCATATCTTTCGATTACGAAAAAGAATTAGACACTCTACATTAGTTCATTTCATGAATCATGATAAGAAGCCTATCTGTATTAATACGGATGGGATGGAGGAAAGAAAGAATAAAGAAAGATCTATTACTATTTATTTTTCCTATTGCATTCCATTTCTTTCGTTCCTGTTCTTCTTTCGCAGAAGAGGGGATTCTCAAAAAAAAAATAAAGGATTACTTCGTTCCCGATAGTCATTTCTTTAATCAGTGGATAGGAGCATACTCTGGATCGGAATCATGGGGAAGTACTGCTTGATCATTTCTACCAACTTAAAGCCCTCATTATGATTCCTTTTATGCAAAAATATCCCTTTGGTTTTTGATACCTTACATTATTTCCATGACGAATCCTTTGTGTACCTTGGTGTTCCTAACCGTCCACTCATTTTTGATTGATTCCCGATATGATAATGCATACAATAACAATTGTAGAAACTCCATACAGTTGATCTTTTGCACCCGCTTCAAGTCATGATGACTAATCAACCAATCTTGGGGTAAACAGTTTCCACCGCTTATCTTTACTTACACTTTCCTCTCGTACATAGGGAATGAGAATCAATCTTCTTACTGCGAATTCATAAGCTGTTTTGTTTCACTCATATAACCATCTCGTTTAGTTCATCAACCTAAATGGTGAATAAAAAAATCAAGATATCTATTCAATACATTCAACCTCTTTCCTAGAAATAAAGGAAAGAAATAAAAGTTAATGTTGCAACGAATCACACGTAGAGATATTGATAACACACATGGAGTTAATGGTATTTCATAACTAATAGATTGAGCAGCAGCTCGTAGACCACCTGAAATATTTATTATTCGATCCATATCCTGACATAAGAAGTCCAATAGGAGCAATACTGGAAATGGCGATCCACAAAAAAACACCTATACCGAGATCGGCTAGAACAAGGCGATAGCCAAAAGGAATTACTGAATAACTTAGTAGAATTGATATGACCGCTATGGATGGCCCGATACTGAATAAACGAATATCTCCTCTAGATGGGAGAAGATCCTCTTTGAAAAGCAGTTTTGTCCCATCCGCTAGAGCTTGAAGAATTCCCAAGGGACCAGCATATTCAGGCCCAATACGTTGTTGTATCCCTGCGGATATTTCTCTTTCTAACCACACAATCACGAGTACCCCTATTGTGATCCCCGATACGGGAGTAAAAATAGGGACAAGCGTCCCTATAAGGCCATAGCCTTCTTTTAAAGATTCCGATCTGGAAAAAGAATTGATAGCTTGTACTTCTGTCGTATCAATTATCATTTCAACGATCAACTTCTCCCATAATGATATCTATACTACCTAGTATCGTCATGATATCAGCCAATTTCATTCTTTTAACTAGCTGAGGAATAATTTGCAAATTTATGAAACCCGGTGGACGAATTTTCCATCTCCAGGGAAAAACACTATTATCTCCTATCAGAAAAATTCCTAATTCTCCTTTTGGGGCTTCTACTCTCACATAAAGTTCTTGTTTTAACAATTCAAAGGTGGGAGAAGGTTTTTTACTAATGAATCGGTATTCAAAATCGTTCCATTCAGAATCCTTTGCTCTATCAAAGCGTCGTACTTCTAAATTCTCATAGGGTCCCCCCGGAATTCCTTCCAGAGCCTGTTGAAGAATTTTTATAGATTCCGTCATTTCACTGATTCGTACTAAATAACGAGCTAATGAGTCTCCTTCTTTTTGCCATTGGACTTCCCAATCGAATTCATCGTAACACTCATAATGATCAACTTTACGAAGATCCCATTGGATTCCGGAAGCTCGTAGCATTGGTCCCGATAAACCCCAATTTATTGCTTCCTCTCCACCAATAATGCCCACTCCTTCAACTCGTTCCAAAAAAATAGGATTCCGCGTAATAAGCTTTTGATATTCAACAACTCCTGTTAAAGAATAATCGCAGAAATCCAAACATTTATCTATCCATCCGTGAGGTAGATCAGCAGCTACTCCTCCGATACGGAAATAATTATGCATCATTCGCATACCTGTGGCAGCTTCGAATAGATCATATAGCAATTCTCTCTCTCGGAAAATATAGAAGAAAGGAGTCTGTGCACCGATATCTGCCATAAAAGGCCCAAGCCATAACAAATGAGAAGCTATACGACTTAGCTCCAGCATAATAACTCTGATATAACTGGCTCTTTTAGGTACTTGAATATTTCCCAATTGTTCGGGGGCATTTACCGTTATTGCCTCTGTGAACATAGTAGCTAAATAATCCCAACGTGTTACATACGGCAGATATTGTATAATTGTTCGGTTTTCCGCAATTTTTTCCATTCCTCTGTGTAAATAACCCAATATAGGTTCACAGTCAATAACATCTTCACCATCTAGAGTAACAATGAGTCGAAGAACACCATGCATTGATGGGTGGTGAGGGCCCATATTGACTATCATGAGGTCTTTTTTTGTAGCCGGTACAGTCATATGCTTTCTTCCCCGATTCATTATTCCATGAATTGTTGAAAACGAAACAAAGTTCATCAAAATTCAAGATCTAATAAACCAAAAAATTCAAATGAATCCTCAAATTAACGATTTTTTGGCTCCCGAATATCCAACTGACCAATTAATTCCTTATAACGTACTCTATTTTTTTTTGACAAATAAGCCAGCAGCCGTTGACGTTTTCCCAGAATTTTTCGCAGACCTCTCTGAGATAAATAGTCTTTTCTGTGAAATTCAAAATGTGCAGTAAGTCTCCGTATCTTATTGGTGAAATTGAATACTTGAAATTCAACAGACCCTTTGTTTTTTTCTTTTTCTTCTTGCGGAATAACCGAGATAAATAAATTTTTTACCATAAAAAAGAATAATTCTTCTCTCTTTTTTTTTTTCTTTCGTTCCCACAAATATGGATTTTACCGATCAGGAATAATAATAAAATGATAATGCCAGTCATTTCGATCTGGTACACACAATAATCTGGATTTATTCATATAATAACTTTTTCTATTTAAATTGAATTAATAAATCCAATTTAATTTGTAATTTGATTCGGATACAATACATAGAAAGGGATGGTACATTTCTGGACCCACGAAAGAGAATGATTTGGGTTTAAGAAGATTCTGTTGATTCATTCCTAGGTCCAATTGATACGTCATTGAATCAGTATCATGTGTCAGAATGTAATGTAACACAACGTGTGTGTACACCTGTCTGTCTTCATATATCGGCTATGATACATGATGTATATAAAATGTACCATTAACTAATTCTGAATCGTGGATACATATATATTCTTGACATACTGAAACGACTGCCATTATTCGTATCAAACCAATAGCGATTCATACAAGCTAAATCTTCTAATCGATAATTGGGCCAAAGAAATAATTTGAATTGAATGAATTTATTTGTATCTGTATCAAGACACTTGTCCTCATCCAAAAATTGCCCAGAGTTCTTTACGTTATTCTCATTGAAAAATACTGGATTTATATCCACAATATTCTCATTACTGAAATTGAAACACATTAAAATTCTCAATTTTCTACGACGTCTAGGAGATAGAATATTTTCAGGAACAAGAAAATCATAATGATTTTCATCTCCATTCATAAGCATCTTTCCATGTTGTGCAATAGATCCATTGAAAGAATTCTCATCAACATATTTTTTTTCTCGACGTTCTCGATTAGTTTGGTGTTTACTCTTATGGACCAATGAAATGCCTATGGTTTGATACATAATAAATTGTCCATCCCGTTTTATAGACAGGCGGGCTGGTTCAATAATAAATATTCCCCTTTTTATCAATTCCGTAAGAGTGAGATCCTTCTGAATCAACATTACGTCCAGGCGCATTTCTCCTCTTTGAATAGAGGATATAGCAATTTCCCTTGGATTTATCAGTCTAAGCAGGAGGCAATATACCTTGATATTATTGATCATTCTTTGATTCAAAGAATCGTCCCATCTCAATTGAAAAAGCAAATATCTTTTTAGGAAGAACTCTAGTTCTGCTTCTCTGTTGCTCTTGTATTTTCTTTTCTTTCTCCTTTTTTTAATGTCTGATTCCGCGTAATCCTTTTCAACATATTTTTTTTTTTTTTGTGCATCTGATTCAAGATTCTCTTGGTTTCGTGCATCTGATCTAATATCCCCTTGGCCCGGCTGTTCTTCTTCTTTTTCTTTATTTCGGTTCTCTAATTCAAGATATTCTTTTTGATTAGATGATATACGAAGATCTTTTTTTTGATTTTCACTAATGTTTTTATTTTCACTAATGTTTTTATTTCCATGAAAATTTAAAAGAAGTAATTTGATTGGTATGATCCATGGTTTCATTTTATATGTATCATAAAGTCGCACAAATTCTGGGAAGAACCAAGATTCCAGATTCGATATGGGACGATATCGCATTTCTTCATTCATTCCCATCCAATCAAAAAAGTTTTTTTTTTGATTGGGTGGGTTGATTTCTTGATGAATCGTGAAATAAAAAAGATCTTTTTTATCAATTATTTCATAATCATTAATCCCATTCTTAGTATTTTTATTAATATTGGTCCCAGTATCCATATCGGTCCAGGTATCAATATCGATATTTTTT
Source organism: Tasmannia lanceolata (assembly GCF_043159265.1). Taxonomy (NCBI): domain Eukaryota; kingdom Viridiplantae; phylum Streptophyta; class Magnoliopsida; order Canellales; family Winteraceae; genus Tasmannia; species Tasmannia lanceolata. Next base: position 5,459 of record NW_027519805.1, on the reverse strand, counting down.
CTAAGACAAAAATGCAGAATTCTCCACTCAAAATATTTTCTATCCGGATTTTTACCCGTATCCATAATAGACTCTTCTTCTAGATAATCACTAATAGCTATATCCCCCAGTACATAACATGATTCGGGTTTAGGTGTGTTGTCATTATAGGGAATCTCTCGGCCCCCATTTACTTTTAACGGGGATACATAAATATATGAGCTCTTCCTATCCTCATAATTAATATATTTACACGATAAAAGATCATATCTGTAGTGTTTTTTAAATTTTTCTTTTTGACTCGGCAATGAATTCACCGCGCAATCATTTTCTTTCTCGTAATAAATGAATTGGTCTTTTTCTTTTTCATATGAATCCCATTTTTTGGAATCTTTATTTTCAATCGTACGACGATGATTGACTCTAGTTCGCCATTTTTTCGATACTAATCTAGACCATCTATTCTGAGATAAATTGTATTGATAATGACGCTTTAACCAGTTTTTCCATTCATTCATTCTGGAATTCGAAAATTTCTTATGTCTTGGTTTGAAATCAAAAATTCCTCGTGTACCCAAATAGTCCTTTATTCTATGCTTAATAAAAGGAGATGCGCCATGATATTGAAGTACAGATATCAAGTGATACTTGTTAATAACTTCTTGGTTTTGTGATAATTTGTAAAATACATATGCTTGGGACAAGAAAGATAAGTTACAATAAATCTGTGAATTATTATTTCGAATATTCGAAATAGAAAGTGACTTTTGGATAGTCAAAATAAACTGAGTTGTATTTTGATTTGTTTCATCAATTCCTTCTTTATTTGTTTCATTATTGTAAATATATTTATCGATAAGATTTTTTGTTGATTCAAGGAAAAGTTGTGTATTAATCCTGGGAATGTTAATGGCACATAGAAAGATATCTATGTATATTCTTTCAATGAAATATTTTATAAAATATTGCGATTTACGTATTAATCGGGCACTTCTTTTTTTTGATCTCTGCCAAATATGTTTCTGTGATTCCGATCTTTCATCATCAAAACTTGTCTTGTTAGGACTAATATTTATATCTGTATCTGTAGTTAGAAATATTTTTTTCTTGTCTTTTTTTATTTTTTCTATTTGATTTTTGATTTTGGTTGTACTATCAGTCAGATCTTTCATTTTTTTTTCTGTCAGTGAATAATTTGTCCAATCCATGGATCTAATTTGAATAGTCGAGTCGTGAGTAATCTTATTACTGATTATGAAATCTTTTCCAGTTTCACTCGGTTGATAGCCTTTCCTCAACCCAAATAATAAAATTGAGTTCACTTTTGTAAGCTCTTTCATTATTCTTTTTATAAATAGAACTATTTTGATAACCCATCTTATTTTTTCTTTTGAGACCTTTAGACAACATTTTGTTCTTTCTTTTAAAATTCTGAAAACTCGAAAATATTTTTTTTGAACTTTTCTCGTTTTTTTTTCGAGTTCTTTAAAAATGGGTTCAAAAAAAGAAGGTTCTTTTCGTGGAGAACCAAAAGGTAATTCAGTTTCCATTCCCCAGACCGTTAAAAAACAAAAATTTTCTATTTTTCCTTTGTTTTTCATTGGATCTCTATGATGAAATTGTAGTTTAGATCCCCGCCAAGGTTTCAGACAGAAAGGAAATAAGATCTTTATCTGAATCCCATCTGTTAACCAGTTTTTCGGAAATTCTGTTTCTGATAATTGAACACCATTATAGGTGCATTTAACATGCATTTCTTTATTCCACTCCTTCAAATCCTCGTACCACTCGGGAAATTGAAATAATAACATACGGCCAAGATTTTTAGCTATTATCAATGAAGGCAATATGATGTATTTTCTAAGAATCGATTGGGTTACTAACATAGAACCTCTTATTGCTTGAGCAAATATAATAGTATCCCAAGTTTCTGATATTGCTATCCGTTCATTCTCCTCTTTTTGCTCTTTCTTTTTTTTCTCTTTTTCTTTTGCCTCTTCCTCCTCAGAATCTGAGGTTTTGAGTTGCGGATCCTTTCCTATCCAATTCCTAAAAAGTGGATTAATCATTCCAGAGATATCAAAAGAGAAAAAAAATGTTTTGTCTATTCTGTCCAAAAAAAGCGGGGAATGCACATTTGTTTGAAACATTTCCCAAGTCACTGTTTTACGTCTTTGAGCGCGCATGGATCCTTTGATTAGATCCCGACGAAAATCCGATTGTTGTGAGTAACGTATCAAAGCCACTTCTTCCGCTTGATCACTATCATTATTAGTATTAGTACTAGTATGAGTATTGATATTCTGATCGTTATCAGTATAAATTACCACACGTTTGGCTTTTCTTGAACGAATACCAGGATCCTCCGTCGATCCTTCCTCATTTTCCGCCTCTTGTTCTTTCAAATCGTCGGTCAATTTATATGACCATCGAGGAACCTTTTTACCGATTTCCTTTATTCCAATGGATTTATTTCTAATAGTTTGATCGTTTGGATCAGTTTTAACTGCATCGAATAGAAATTTCAAACGTTTCATTTTATTTTCTGAGTCAAGTCTTCTTTGTTCGTCCAATAAAGTAAGTCCTTTCAAATTCAAACTAGGTCTTGATTCTTCAGCTAATTCACTGATTGAGTTCAAGGAATGATCAATGTCTGGCGATACTAATTCTTCATTAAATGCATCCATTTTATCTTCAAATTCTTGGTAATCAGAAAGATTGGGGAGGATACCATGAATCCTATTTATCCAAACCATTCCTATGGAATCCTCTGTCGAAATGATTGAATCATCCACGATTGGACGTGAATATCCTTTTTTTATTGTTCCACGATATGGTCCATTTAAAAAAGGATCATACACTCTAGGCAAGCATTCTTGTTCATTCTCATCATTGCACAATCTTATCCTTTTTTCGAGTACATCTAGAGCAAGAGATCCCTTGTCTAGAGCTTCCATTCGATTTCTGAATTCATTGCTCA